>NC_056716.1:8884884-9062384 GCF_018831695.1 Puntigrus tetrazona
ACCTGATTGTAATACAAACTGAGACAAGGCATGGATTTTTCTGCTTGCATTTTATAAGGCTGATCAAGAAAATTAAAAACTATACAGTTACTTCACATTGTTTTGGGGAAAAGACTTTTGATCATTTATGCTTAATCAAGAAGAGTTTTATGATGTTGAAGTTCTCTAGTATTCTAGTGCTTTTACCACTGTATTGTTGGGAGTAGAGCATATGCCGTAGTTTTTTATTTAACAATCAGCAATCATACTCGAACATGAGTGCAGTGAAAGGTGGCACTTACTTTTCTGTTCATTGCAACTTCATGCTATAAGAAGCATGGAAAGTATCTTAGTATTTATGCAAAGAATTCACATTTGCCACTTCTTTGTAAGTTAATTAGTTAGTAATTTAGAGATAAGTTGTATGCTTATCAATCCCCTGGTCAGTATTTTGGCTTAGTTTTCCACATGTGCTGTTCCTTCGTTTCTGGACGGAGGGAATGGAGATGTCTCTCTGCCACAACCACATGAACCATCACTGAGATCTTAGACTTGGTTTCGGCTCTTCTGAAATGGCGATGAAGCGGTTACACTGTAGCCTCACTTTATACTCCTGTGACAGGGAGTGGCTCAGGATTAGTTAACCACTCTGCCAAATTTTCATTGGGAATTTAATCAATAAGTGGCTCAGCAAGAATTCTAGTCTGTCAGTCATGACATAACGCCTCCATTCCTGTACAACTTCCACTCTTTTAGGTAGGCTGAGCTTTAGAGGAAAGAAACAATAATCAATCAATCAATCAATCAATCAGTCACTTTATTTATATAAGGTTTTTAACAATACAGATTAAAGGTTGTCAGGCATTGAATATAGAACCAAACTCCATTCAGAGACGCAGAAAATAGAGAAGAAAAATAAATCTTGGGAGAAACTAGGCTAATGTACAGCATGTGGAAATATTACTTAGTTTTTTTTCACTTAAACTACATAAACAAATAATGTTCTTTTCAGCAACATCATATGACCCTTTTAAATTCCTGTTAATGTAATTAAGTTTGAAAATTTAGAGAAAATACTTAATCGTGATATGTGCATCTCCTCTATAATGAGTCTGTTCTGTGGCTTAGGCAGCAGACAAGCACAAATCATCTGGCTGTATTCTGTACAAAAACGCAAAGACACTCTAATTAGCTTACTAGTGTAATGCGCTTATCCCTTAATGCCGCGAGTCTTACAGCATTTGTAAGATTTTAAATGTAAAAAATTTCATAAATTTTCTGATAAAATTGTCACCTGTGACAGGCCAGGTCTGGTTCAGAGGTTCATACTGATCGTGTTGGCATTTGTAGGTTTTCTAGGATAATCCCCAAGTGCATAATTTCCCATACAGAAAGGAACCTAAAACCACACTGTCATTAGCTTCTAATTTGGTACCTGCCCCTGCCCTTCTGGAAGACACTAGTGCTCTTTGTGCTTGTAGGAAATAGATGTTGTATGACAAGTCAATACATTACCACAGCATGTTGACTATAGGATGTTTCTTAAAAATATTTAAATAAAGCAGTTCATGTCAGTCACACAACGAAAGTTTGAAAGAAGACTTCTTCATGAACTTTAAGTCAATAAGTCTGACGTCCATGATGTCCGATTTGATGTCCTCATGAAAGACATGCTACACTCACAGCAAATGTTAGCAGTATTAATGATCTGCCAGATAATATATCGTGCCACTCCTTTTTTCCGCTTCTTCTTTATTCATGGCTTTAGTCCATGACCTAAATTTATTGATCTGGCGCCACCTCAGTCAACTGAGGGAACAGTTCTTTAGGGCCCGCTGAATGTGAGGCAGATGTCCATGGGAAAGCATAAGCCACTACATGAATCAAATGTTATAAAATAAAAAAAAATTCATACTTAAAATTAGAAATGTACTTCTTTAACCTGACCTTGATATCATAAAACAACAAATAAAAACTTTTTTAACAGAATCATTTTGTTTCTAAACTGTAATTCTCACATGCTGACTGGATTGACACAAAGTTATTCTCCCAGATACCATTTTGATATTTTAACGTATTACTGATATTTAGTTGAATAGCAAAATCTTTTGCATTTAAAAATATGTCCTTTAAAAAACGAAAACTAACGAAACTCAATATGGTAATTTGTACAGTTGTTCAGTAATCAATGCTGAATCAGGAAACACAATCTTGATTATTTTAAAGAAATTATTTAAAAATAACTGTAACATTTACATTTAGCAAATGCTTTCGCTCAAAGTGACTTCTATATAATAAGACAATAGGGAAGCAATCAAAACTAAATAAAAGATCTGAGAAGAATAATATTCCTGAGCACGCCATATATACATTCTTTAAATTCACATTGCTCATACATGCCCAACTGCTTTTTCATGTATTGGTGCGATGTCAACTTGTATCAACAAGAAAACACAATAGCTGAATCAAGAGAAAGCATGAACATAAACACCTTTCCTCTCTTCCTCTGATCTGCGCCGTGCTTCGGACAGGAATGGCAAAGAACTGCAGTGGCGTTGATGAGTACTCTCCTGCTCTCGGAAAAAAGGGAAACGTGTATAAAATGAGATTTCATCTATAATGTGATGACGTAGATAAAACAGCTCAGCAAATTCATGAACAACAGCAGATAAAAACTCTGACTATAAATATATAAAAAACTATCCCCTGTTTCTCTCAGACCAGACTTAAGACTTCTAAGTCCTAGAATAAAGTGCAAGTCTAACCTGTTTTAAAATGAATGAAAACTGCACTGATTGATGTTACATACATCAGTGTCTTTGTTTTATCTCAGGATGCGTAATGTTTTTAAGGCATGTTAATAAAATGACTTACATTTGCTAACTGAGCAAATGGCCTAATTTGGTTTAGTCTAATCGCTATCTGTGATACTGGGCCTGCAAGTACTTCATGCATTTGTGATATGATAACATCTCCAAACTATTGTGCAAAAAAACGATTCCTAAAAAAAAAGATATACCATTTATTAACTGGACTGAAAGAAAAATAAAGCACAGACATTTAAAAAAATGTCTATATTTATATATGTTTACCTCCATGAATTAGAGACTTTTAAGTTACTACAAAGTATTTAGTATAAAAGGACATATTATTTTCATCTTTTGTTTGATTCACATTAATAATGTAATACCGCAGGTTCTTTTAGGGCTGCTTTCACTTTAAGAGTAAAATCTCAAAATTTGATCTACATCTGTTTTTCTCCTGTTTACTTTAATTTTAGACATAACAGACTGTGTTTATGTAAATACTAAGCAGGATTGGTGTTTTATATATTTTATATATCTGTGTGTTTATTTGAACATTCAAATCCTAATTAACAGAACGTATTTCTGAACTTGAATGCTGAAGATGGTACTGAGATGCATCGCGAAATGCAGAACTCCTTACACTGAATTGCATTTTTAACGATCAGTGAAGCACGCTCGCTCTTTTTAATCACCATTCCGCGCTTTAAACATTCAAATATTGAAGGCTGCGCTGATATTTAGCAGGAGCGATATAGACAGCATAACAAAATGCATATTGACAATTTTATTAGACAAAACATCTGAATTAATCTGTTACACTTTGCATTTAACATCAAGCAAACACGTTCCTTAACATTAAATATGCATAAACACATAAAAACTCTTTCCACAAAATAAGATGGCGCTTTGATCAGATATGATCTTTTGGATATATTAGTAACTATGACGCTTAGCACAGCTAGGTAAGATTTAATAGATCTACATCGCAAGGTGTAGTGCATAGAAGTTTTTCCTTTTCTCCTCTCTCTCCTAATCACTGAAGTGGTGTTAGTGGTGAGGGAGGCAGAGGTGATCACCCCCTGGTCTGTGCAGGACCTTATGCTCCAGGATATTCCAGTGGACATCCACAAACTATCCATTTGGGTGAGGTTTTACTCTGAGGTGGACTCTGAGGTCATTAAAAATCCAAGAGGGCCTCTTTCAACTCAGTCTCACAAGCAGTCGGTTCAGGTTTAATTGTACAAAATCATACAAATCCTAAAGGCACCTTTCAGGACACCCACAGCATAGGTAGTAAAAATCAATAATATACAAAGCAATACATACAATAGTTTTTTTTACATTAAATTTTGTTTGGAATACCAAATAAAAGAGAACTGTAATAATTGATCCATGATGTTACCAGGGCATAAATAAGGATTGCTGTACTAAAACAGTGAAATCTAGCAATATTATTTCATAAAAATGAAAAATAATAGAATTGGGAAGAAGTGCTAACATAGCAGTAATCACACAAGAGAGTGGTAGACAAGATTGCTAAATACACAACCCCTATGATGCATTTAATGTTAGTTCAGTATTATTAAGGAAAAACTGGAATGTACTGTATGTGTAATACATATCACTAATATATTTAACACCATCATTTGCACCCAAGTGTTTTGACCAACTTGTGTTTCTTTTAAGTTACACAACTGATTTTGATCTGAGTATTGGTGGTGTCAGGAGATAATTACAGAACAGAAGAAAGTGAACTTCATACTTTCTGTGATTCACTTTGTCGATTTTATTATGTATTATGCCATGAATGAATGAATGAAGCATTGGGGTACACTCAGGCAGCACTGCCACATCTCTAAATCTTAAAGTATCGATCAGTCCCAGAAATCCTAAACACTTTCTTTCAGCCTAAATGAGAGTTTAAGGAAATGCCACACATCAGATGAAATTACTTCACTTGGAGATGTTTTTCTTTCCAACATTACTGATTGATTTCATAGACTGATCGTATAGGTTCATAATACTGTTTGCTTTTAAAGAAACTATCTCAGTGCTTATTTGTTAAAGGGATGCACGATAAATGCACAATAATTGCAATATAGTGTTTTTTCTGCAGCCTACAGTAATGTCTAATTTTCATATTGAACTACACTTAATATTTGTCATAATTTAGAAAAAGTATTCAGACCCTTAACTCAGTACATGGTTAGCACCTTGGCAGCGGTTGCAGCCTCAAGTCTTTTTGGGTATGATGTGACAAGCTTTGCACTCTTGGATTTGGGGATTTCCTGTAATTCTTCTCGGCAGATCCTCTCAAGCTCTGTCAGGTTGAGCGGGGAATGTTGGTGGACCGCCATTTTCAAGCCTTTTCAGAGATGTTTGATTGGATTCAAGTCTAGGCTTTGGCTAGGCCACTCAAGGATTTTCACAGAGCCATCCATAAGCCAGGCTTGCATTGTCTTAGCTGTGGTTTTAAAGGATTAGTTCACTTACAGAATGAAGAAAAGATCATTTCCGATAATGTATGTCATCCCAGTCTTTAAAGGAAAACATTCCAGGATTTTTCCAGGATAGTGAACTTCAGTGAGGACCAACAGGTTAAAAGTCCAAATAGCAGGTTCAGTGCTGCTTCAAAAGGCTTCACATACTGTTATATAGTCATGTCGGAAAGGTCACAAGTGATGCAGGCAAAAGTAGAATCAAACTTCTTTGAGGAAAAAAACAAAACACTCTCAGAGCATATGCTACCATGACAGTGCCTTACAGCTGAAATGGTATTGCACAGGTGATCAGCAGTGCCCAGTTTCCTCCAGGCATGACGCTTGGAATTAAGGTCTATCAGACCAGAGAAAGCAGACTTTCAAGCAGGCTTTTATGTGCCATGCACAAAGTTCTGCTTGGCAAGCTGTAAGAAGAGTTCTGGTTGTTCTAAACTTCTTCTGTTTAAGAATTATGGAACAAGAAGGTAAAGTAAACAGTACGATTGGTGTTACAATTATGATTTATAAATATATATGAAATATATATGACACACACACACACATTTTGCAAATAAAGCAGCATAACAATTTATTTTGTGAAGCTAAAACTGGAAAAGAATAACACCTGAGGCCTTGTGTATTCAATTTACAAATGTACATTTGCAGGCCATGCTCATATCCACTTCTACATTTAAAAATCCACAACACATGCTCACAAGACAGCCATGCATGCATTTCATTAATAGAACTGTGGACCACTCGAACGGGGGCCACTGCGTTGGCCTCTTTGTCCGTATTTGTCATTTTGACATTGTCATTTAACTTTTGATGAAATCAGTACTTCCTGGGGGAAACAAATAATGATGTTATTTGCTGGAAGAGAATTAATTAAATTCAAAATATCAATCATCACTTGTAGAGTATAACTACTCCATTAATTAAGTGTAAAACTGCTTCAGTAAACCAACTGTGGGTGTTCCACGGGCTGACACTGTGAGAATAATTCTTTGGGACATGGGGATCACATTAAGATATCTTCTAGGTCCATCATGTTTTCCTGGTTGATAAAATTTAGAGATTTAAAAAGTGAAAACATAAGAAGTGATCCCCTGTGATTTGATAGTCGACATGTAACTTGTTTTCTTTACTTTGATTTCACACTAAACTCCACCTGACCTGAATGGCTTCGATACAAGAGGTTCAATAGAGTCTGACGGAGTGTGTAATTTCTTCAAAGCCTTACGGATGCTGTGCAGGCCTATGAAACAGAGGACAAAGACCCAATGAGTTACGCTTGAGTTCTTACCCTCCACCTGGGGATTTCCAGTGCCAGCCATCCACACTGATGTCCTGTAATGGCTTCTGATGGACCCTGGATGCCCAGAATGCAGATATTAAAGCCAGATCGTTTTGGTGGAAATCAATTTAAATTACATATGACCATGACGGAGGTCCTCTGCAGGGAGTTGAAAGCAGGTGGAACGTTAAAATATACATTTGCTGGGCTGAATTATACAGTTTATTAGGTTTCTGCATAATTATGACAATGACTATTGAAGATCATGCTGGATGATCGCAGCTATTGAAGACCGCTGACCAAGTGCTGTGAATAACCCTCTTAATAAACTGCCAAATCAATCTCAAAATCCAGTCAAAAATAATCATAAAAGTGCTAAAGTAAATTAAGTCACACTTCCAATCTATTTAATGTTCTTAAATATGAAGTGTGTTTATTGTGGAATGTATTTCTAGGAAATTTCCATCGCAAGTATATTACCATAAATAAATAAATGCATATTTCACCTTTGTAAACACTACATATGACTTCACAGCATGCATCTGTGCTTCATACAAAGCCTGTCAACGTAGATAAGATAATTACTACTTCGTTCTTAACCTCTCCCCACAAAGCATGGAGAAATCTTAGTGGTATAACACATCAAAGTCCACCTGAGATTCATGCCGCTGCTGAAGGGCTAACGAGGGCACTGCTGCTTGTGTGGGTGGGCATCTGACTATTTGACCTACGGATTCACACACCCACATAAAAGACATTGGCGCCAAAGGACGTATTGATGAACAGATGGGTTCTATTAATGTGCTGCAATTAAAACCAGCCCAATTAAGAGAAGACAATATTTGAGCAGGAAAGGAGGTTTCAGATGGATGTCAAAACATAATAGCACCTTTCATTTTGCTCATCTCTACTTCATGTTTTCTCAGTTACTTGAAAGCAACTAAAAATTCCAAACAATGACAAAACTGATATAAAGGACACACAAAAGTGTGATTATGTTTATTTGAAAGTATGAGATTGCAAAAGAGGTTTTCTGTAAAGGGTAGGTTCAGTTCAGTTAGGGTTAGGAGATAATATATAAAAATATTGTTGCTTCTGAATACAAGTAGAAGTCCATGAACATCCCCACAATTCACAGAAACGTGATATTATAAGAATATGTTATCATTTTCAGCTTTGTAATTGAGAATTTGTAAATAATTTATCATTTATAAGGTAATAGTATTATTAGAAAAAGTAAATTCCTCTCATTTTATTAAGTACTGAGAAACATTTTGGCAGGCATGTGCTTTACAGCTAACAATAAATCGGTTTGCTATGCACCAGAATTATAGAAAGCCAAAGGGTAATGGCAAAACAAACATTTCATTTGGAAAATATCATTATTATTTATTATCATTTACACTATTTCCAAAAGTGTAAAGCAAAATGTACATATGGTGGCGGGAGGAGCTAACGACAGACACAGTGGGCGTGGCGTCAGGCCTCGAGAGGCTTTTATTAACAAAAAAATCAAAATAAAGTGTTCAGGGAAAGAGTGTCCAAAACAAACGGGGAACTGGTGTCCTCGCTGCGCTGCAGGGGAGTGCAGGTCGGTAGTGTTCCAGGGGAAGGGTCCAGGTAAGGGGCGGAGTCTGGGGCCGCGACGCGCTCCCTCTCTGGTCAGCGCGGCGGCGGCGGCTTCTTCCCGCGGCTTCTCCTTCGCTTCTTCCGGGCGGCAGTCAGAAGGGTTAAACAGTCCGGCATCCTGGCCCGTCAGCGGTACACGTGTGCAGACTTCGCCAGTGACGAGGTTCGATCCACTTCAGGCGTGCCTCGTCACACGCTGCCAGACCTGTCCAATACCACGCCCCTCCTCTCAGACACGCCCACTCCCGCCGGGAGCCTGATGAAGGCGGCGAATAAAGGACGGGGTGATGATGACAATAAAGGGAGGGGCAGCTTCGACTCATGTCCAATATAAACAATAAAGAATAAAAATGTAATCAGCAGACACAAATAAATATACAAAATGACTGATTTTTAATCATAAGGACATATGCTCTTCCTGTGATATAAATCAGTTTCTGATGTATGTAAGTGCTACAGTTAAGCATCAACCTCAACTTTTTATTTTTCCCAAAAACCTCCTCCTGCTTCTCTCTTGTTCATTTAGCCACTTCACATTACCATAGCTGGTCACAATTTGTTTTATGTTGACTTCAGTGAATTTCTGTGCGCGCTTCTGTCGAGCTCAGTCAACATTTGAGTGAAATCTAGATCCATACATCAGGTTCAAATAGCTTCTTCATTTAAAAACTCCCAAGTTTTCACCTTTTTGGTATTTTTTTTTCAGCCTCTCTGGGACACTCTCATGACATCTGCTGGTTCTGCTCATCTACCGTTTGCACAGTCCTCTATTCATTCTTCTATAGTGTCGAAAACCTATACAGCTCCTGTTTTCCCTAATTTCAGCATTTATGTTTCCACAAGGAGTAAAAATTGTTTTAGACATATATGGCGCTGTCAAATAAAGGAACCTGGCGCGTGAAAATCTTGTTAGGAACAGGACTGGTGTGTCCCATTGACTCAAAAACACGCACTGTGTGCGCGTGGTGCTTGTTTTTTGTGGAGCCTGTCACTGTAAAAGGTACACTCCAAAAACCTTACGATAAAACATCTGCCAAATTACCGTTGTTTGCTGCATTATATTATTCATGGAATAGATCGACGAGGTGCTGTAAACATTTCACTTAAATTTTGATCAATACTGGTATTATAGCGCCAGTTCCTGCAGATTTGCTGGCTACACATCCACGATGCAAATATTTTCCACCTAAAGACGTTCTAGTGGACTGAGATCCGGTCGCCATTGCCGTGTTCAAGAAGCTAGTTTGAGATTATTTGTGGTTTGTGACATGACATTATCCTGGTGAAAGTAGCCATCACAAAGCTATCAAAATGATACCCAACTGATACTAAGGGGATTCGAGTGTGCTCAAACGTGCCATTACACCACCACCAGCATCCTAAAGGCAGCAGGGATCCGTGCTTTTTTGTTGTTTACATAATTCTGACCGTACCTTTTCACAAGATGTAATACTGACCTTGAGTGTTCCAAGAATGCATCTGTGCAGTTTCACATCAAAATTCCCCAAGCGGATCATTTATTATAACATCTGAAAAATGTCATTTTGGGGCGTGTCTACATAGACCAAGTTTTGGCGTGTTTTACTTTAAATGCAAATAAGCTGCATATTCCTGCCCTGCCTCCAAAAGATGACATAGCCTATACATATCTGCTTTGCATACCTACAGCAATAAACAACCTCAGTAGGACCGGTGTTTAGACATAAACACGGGAAGCCGAATGCGCTGATAGTGGAATGAAACAGCTTAATCTTACATTGCCCATGTCGATGGTGACCAAAAACAGCCTGGTTGCAGACTTCCTTTGTGTTCGAGAAATTTTGAAACTACTTTTTTTGGGAGAACCATGCCTTTAAATTTGTCTTTAAAGTCGTCAAGATGCTCCTCTGTCTTGTGAAACTTAAATCTGACAGGAGTGGTTGGATTTATTCATGAACGTTAAAAAATATCAGGGACGCATTTACTGAAGCATTAAACGCTTTACTATATTTGGTCACTCCTAATAAGACAGTGCCTGCCTCTGGTGTCTCTACAAGTTGTTAAACACGAGATACAATTAGTTTCGGGTAAATCTGCAGGCATCTTTGCTAAAAACACACGCACAGATGCATTTATTCTAATGGAAAATCCCAACAATTGAAGGATTGACATTTAAAAGAGATCCAAACTAACTTTAAGTTACAGAATGCAGATAATCGCATTCACTCAGTCCATCTTTTCATATTACCCCACAGTACAATAAGCTTTTAACTTCAATGAAGCAACCCAGAGTTCCTTTGTTACCATTTCTAAAATGATGTTTCCAAATTAATAGTGAAGGCTTGTTAAACTGTCAATTCGAGTCTGTGAAAGAAGAAAGTATTTCCCCACACAAAAAGGGTTTTTAAGATGTTTTATGTTTGTTTTACATACTTGTGCTGTTGAAGTGTTGAATAAACGCAGTCTCACACTCACAGCCGTATTGTTTTGTCTGTAGGCATGAGGTTCCCGCTCCCAACCGTAACTGAATTTTGGCAAGAAAGCAAGACTCGGTCAGGGAACTTGCTGCTGAACTAAAGTGATTGACAGCTCCGTGATTATAATGAGAATATTCTTTGACCACTTTCTTTTGAATTGCATAAGTAAATCTTAATTAAACCAACGAGTAAGCCACCGTTTAAGTAAAAAAGCTATTATTTGTGGTATTATTTCTACTCTTTTAAAAAATGTTGGAAACGTTTTTTTTGGTGACCACTGAATGGAAAAAGTATCAGAAGAAGAAAAAGGCGGAGACATTGCCATACTACCAGATCTCCACAGTTCCATAAAGGAAGGTTATACATGATAATAAATTAATAGGCGATTTAAATAGTGAATAATTAGTGAAATGAGTCATTTATTGAGCCTGTTTGGGTTCCACATACCCTATTTGAAACAGTTTTTTTGCAGTAGCCTGTGGTATGGGGAAATAGCGAGCACACGCACACATTCATTTTTAAGAAAAAAAGGCTTTATGCAAAACGCTTTAAAGAAAGATGACCAATCAAAATGTACAATATTACGATGACTTCACAGTAGTGGATTCGATTTAGTTATTATAAATATTAAAAAGGAGAAAGAAAAAAAAACCAAAGAAAAAATTAAGTTTGAAATTCGAAACAGAAGTTAAAAGTTTATTAAAAAAGGAGAAGATGGGTAATATTTAATATAAGACAGCGGAATGTCCCGATAGCTAAATGAATGAACGCATGAATGGATAGGCGAATACATAATAATAAAAATAAATCAGCGAAACAGAATCGAGTATTCATGCAAATTATAATCAACAAGGACCTCGTTGTTCTGAAGATTCTCAAACTATCTGAAAACCGGAGCTCTCTCTCCGCTCTGAGCATGTGGTCTTTGTTTTTAAGTTCGTGTGGCTGAATCCGTTCAGCTGTCAGTGTGAGGCAGCAGCACTGGAGTCAGTCCACTCTGAATGTGCCACTCGGTACAGACGGGCGATTCCTCATCTCTCTCTCTCTTCAGTTCAGGATGGCAAAATAACACGGCGAAGGCGGAGATATCGGCATCTTGCGTGTATGGGAGCCTGTCATCGCAGACAAGTTTAGTTTCCACTAGAGTTCAACACTCTAGAAACACGCTTTGCGAGTGCGTATTGGGAAATGAAAGTGAAGCGATCGGAGATGTGGGGAGCCGCTGTCCTGCTGCTGTTGACCGGCTGCGCGCGCGCGAGTGTGCCCGAGGAGCCCGCGGACAGAGCGGCTCCATCTGACGGCTATTGCAGCTGGATAACGCGGGCTCAGCCTCACGGAGCCGGAGGCAGGAGGGGAGGGCTTTAGTGAGTTCAGGCTGCGAGTGGAAGGAGACCCGGAGCATTACCAACCCGGCAGCACTTACCGAGGTACATGTCACTGTTTCAGCTGTTGTCAGGACCACCGGCGCGGACAGAGACTTCACAGTGCGCGCGCTAGAGATGGGAGGCTTTGTCTGAAAAACTAACAAGCTGCCTACATAGGCAGCATGTTGGGGCGTCATATTGCCTAAGTAATAACGGGGTTTTATTGTAATGTGGGGAAGTTGTCTTTCAATGACTATAACGTTTTGAGTCAAAAGTTCACGAATATCTGCGTTTTCCAGGCAGTTTAAATGAACTGTTGTTTTTATATGAGTAAACTATTTTATTCCCCTCCCTTACATTAAACAAAGGGTAAACCAAAACAGTAGATTTTTAGATGCATTTTATTATGATCAAGTCAGGGCAAACTGGCAATTTGCCTTTTCCGTTTTGCAGTTTTATAAATTGCTCGGTTTAAATGCTGCTTGAAGTGCCCGAATAGTAATTTTTTAATACTGATTTGCCATAGATGGCTTGAGCTATTTTATATAATGTTGTCATATATGACACGGATCAACGAATGAATAAACAATCAAACAAAAGCAAGTTAACAGCTAATTCTATTTTCTCCTACATGAAACTGCAAATTGATTTCAACATAGAAATGAAAGGTTTCCAATATTTATAACTCACTAATTTGTACTGTGTGTATTAACCGATAATCAAATTATGTGCATCATCATTCAAATTATTTTTAAGTAGGTTACATTACCATTTTACTGGAGGTATTTAGACATAAGTAAAGTAATAAAATAAGTAAAGTTCTTAAATGCAATTTTTGGAGTGATGAACCCATATCATTTTTCAGTAAGCTGCTGGAGCATATAAGCAGTGCTCACCTTGCTCCGGCATCGGCTGTTTAGTCTGTTTTCTTCACCTCCCCAACTCCTGCAAAACAAAATGTAGGCGTCCATACTATCCATTCTTGTCTTCTAAGCATTTGTAGCTGTCTCCTTCATCCTCTCCACTGCGGACAACAAGCCAAATGAGTTTATCCTCTGTAGTTAAAGATTATATGGGCAAAACTTATGAAATATGACCAATTTCTGTATTAGAAACCTGATATCATTTGCATGGGTTTTATTGATTTTGACTGACCTGTGGAAACAATCAGCTGAACGTTTTCATTGTGATCATTTTCAGTATCCCTGTATGCGACCAATCCTGCATACTTCAGGGGCTTTACTCTCATCGCTCTGAAGGAAGGGCGAAATGGTGACCAAGAGGAAGATTATGCTGGAAATTTCCAGGTGAGAATCTGACTTAATTCATGCACTCTAGCAACGCAAATGCACTCTTGGGAAACATAACTCTCTCTGATGTACGCCATTTCAAAAAATAGCAAATAGAATGGTAAACCCCCAAAATAAAACTCCGCTTTCTATCATATAATGAATATATTGCATGACTAGAAAAATAAATTAGCTTATCAGATTTGTAAAGGGAGGCTTTGGCATATGTCTGTGTCTAATCAAACAACAATTTCTGACATGTTGGAAATTCATCTGATCATTTGTTTGCCTCTTGTTACCCCTGTATACTGCACATCAAAAAAGACGCACGACAAAGCTGAAATTTGGCCGACTCAAAAAGAGTCATGCAAGTCAGAAATGCACAGTGTATGTCTTTCTGAAGATTTTTGTTCATTTTCTAAAAAAAACAAATGAAGACATTTTTAATGAAACCTGAGCTCTCTTTCTATCTCCATCGAAAGTCAATGCAACCAAATCTGGACAGTTCAAAAAGTTAATAAAGCATAATCTATATGAATACAGTGTCGATCGAGAATGGTTAGGCTTCAATTTATAGCTGATGATGTGCGCTGATCAATGTTTATATGGAAACAAAAGCACAAATAAAGCATGTTAATAATTTTAGGTGATAATTTAGGTGTTATTGGATTTAACTGCTCACTTTATATGGATTCTACTTTTGAACTTTTTGAAATGCCAAAATTGCATGGACTTTCAGTGGAGAAAATGAAACAACGTGCTTCAAAGATGAATGAAAGTCTTAGGGGTTTGGATGAACATCAATAAATGCTCAATAAATGATGACAGAATTTTAGTTTTTAGGTGAACTAATCGTTTAAAGGAATTACTTACATAATTTATCTTTATCTACAACGCTCTGTCCCTTCTCCTATCAACACACCTGGTTTTAGAAGCCACTCCCTCAGAAATAGGCAATGGGCTCAGATTGGTTAGCAGGCCTAATTTGATCACTGCAGGCAAGGTAATGAGCGTTACCAAATTAGGGCATTTTTTGACACAGTGTTACCTGATTGGCTGACGCCATTGTGGGGGTGGGTTTAGGGGATGTAATTTACTAAACCAATTAATATGCATCTAGATGGCATGCTGTACCACTCAGCTCAGCGGTATGTGCTCTGGTTTTATTGTAATCAGTGGTATCGTCAATATTGTTTATCAGTATGAGCCCAACTGACATGCAGCGGCTATTGGTAAAGAATACTGAGCACAGCTCTTAATGATATGTTTTGTTTTTTGCTGTCTTATACTATAAGATGCGCTTTTAATATCTTTATTTCACTCAAACATCAACATTACACACTAATGTGAAAAAGATTTTCTCATATGTTATTTTGGGTCACTACCTGGTGTCCAAAAAGCACCAACTACACCAACAGGGTCTGATAAGATATAAGATGCCCGGTGTCCTTCTGACAAAATGAATTACGGAATTAAAGACTCCACTTATATAGAGCTGATGGTTTAGTCCGTATTAAGGCAGTCATTCTGATTGCCTGATTTTGGGATCTACTGTACTCCCTTTGTGTGCTGGAGCCAATCTCAGATTCAGCCACACCTGGCAAAAGCTCTTACATCAACACCATATGCTGCCTCTCGCACGAGCTCTCATGCTATGCCAGAGAGTGGAAACGGAACGAAAAGGCCCATTAAATGTCACATAAACCATAAATCTGAGCTCCTGCAGAAATCCTCTACTCAGACCTGCTCTTGCACAGAAGAGGTTTCTTTTCTTGCAATTGGGATATAGATCAGTGGTTCTCAACTGGTTTTGTTTCAGGTCCCAGAGTAGACATTTACATTAAGCAAATTGCAAATACAACACCATACAACACTGTACAAAAGTGTTACGTTTTCAGAAGTAAACAAATATGTCCTTTAAACCATTGTTTGGAATTCATATCAACAAAAACTGTGTTGCACCAAAATTTGGATGGTTTCTGATCCAGTCCAGTAACACAAAACAAATTGCTTGACTCAGATGAAACTAAAACTAAACTCTGAGCAGTAATTTCTCTAATTTTGTATGCCTTGTCAGCTTAGCTAGATTCCACCAAATGACAAAACATCAGACCAAAATCTACCATTTTTTGGTGTTGTCCCCCCAGATGAGGACCTATGATGTAGAGAGCAATACATATTTTCCGCTTGAAAGCATTTTCTTTTTTGGTAATGAGTTCTGATGGTTTGTTCTGATATCTGAAGTTACCATTCAGTTCAATTGTTGATTGCCTAGTACAGTTGGTAAAAAGGATTTCAGCCAGTTTTTCATTGCACATATTGTGATGACAGATCTTTCAGATCTTTTATTCTGTCAGATGGCATATACTGAATGCAAAACTTCTATACCCTAAACTTTGCAATCTGATAAAAATATATATACACGAAAAGAGCACCATTGCTTTGTTTAATACTATAGCAAACTCCATTCAATGTTTTTGGCAGTTATTTTTTACTATAGTTTAATAAAATAATCAAATAAACATTTTGTTTGACTCAAGCTCAGATAGATTGTCTGATTGAGGTTTATATAAGGGCTTTTCGTTTCAGCTGACTACAGATTATTAGGATGTGCAAGTCATTTCCACTTCATCTAAACTGCCATGGTCCTGTGTAGTGCTTAGTGAGGAAAGACAGAACTCACTAAAGCGTTTAGCATCACTTTACACTGGCTTTGGAGAAGTGGACGGGAGTGGAGAGAATATTTGATCTAAGCATAGAAAAGAAAGCCAGATGCTTCAGACTAGGTTTACTGGTAATGTGCTAAAATCGAGGTTTTACATAAGGAGGCCAATAACAAATAGCATTGGATTTTTGGCAGAACAGTCTTTGTTTTTTTTTTTTTGAACACAGAGTTCTAGCATAAGTCTGTAACAAGATCTGCCAAAGTCCTTAACATACTGTATGACACAATATAGTGGTATAGACACAGGGTATAAGGTACTTGTAAATATGTTTTTGTGAATATGCTGCTTCTCCACTGCGAACAAAACCATTGTGTACTTTGTAGTGTCTTGTATTTTTTGTTTGTTCGTTTAAGAGCTGCTTATAGCAAACCTGCGTAAACAGGCAGAGCAATCTAAACATGTATCTTACCAGATTACAGTGATTTGTCTTTATTGGATTGGATTGGATTTATTGGCCGCAAAGTAATGAGCACAAACAGCGTTTGCTCTGAAATGTAAAATGTATGTACGTTTGTGTATATTATATCATGATCATATGATTCTTTTGTGTAAATAAACTGACTGAATACACAATTACTGTAACTGAAAGGTATATAAACTGACTAATACAGTGTTCTTTTCAAAAATGAACCATGGTTTTGTGTTTAAATGAATAAATAAATAAATAAATATGATAAAACAACAACAATAAAATGGTAAATTCATGTTAACCACAAACTACCTATAATTTTGATACACCAACCATAGTTTTAACCATATTTGTACAACTGTGGTTATATAAATGGTAATCAATAAGCAGAAAAAAAAGGGCTTTTTCTATTTGAATGTATTTTCTCTCAGGCACTATTCAAAAAATGTCAACAGGTTGTATGAAAAAAAGACAAGAAAAATAGATGGAATTAAAATTATATAGTACATCTTTACAACACTCATTTCTAACATCCTTTAAGAAAACTACTGTGAAATACTGGGTTATGCACTATCAAAAAAGAAAAAAAGAAAACGTGCAAATACTTTGTAATTAGAATTGTTGCTGGTTGAAAAAAGTACAGATATTTTCTAATTTTTAAATACTTCAAACATATGATTCTCCTCTGTGCCTTTCATAGCCAATCAGATTGAAGCTTGCCAGTTTAACAAAGTGCGGACTTTTCAGTGCAGTAGGTTTTTGGCGGTCCGTGGGTGTGCCGAGGCTGAGACTGGGGGTGTTTAAATACCTAGCCTTAAGTATGAGAAACACTAATTCTGGTCGTAGCAAATGCCATTAAATCTGAGACCTTGTCCTGTAGTCATAAACAGAATTTATTATGCTGGAATCTTCTGTGTAATTAACTGAAATAGGGTCAGCGATGACGGCTTTTGGTGTAATTACTCAGGCTAAAACATGCCCACGTAGGCAACACTCCCAAAGGGATGTGAACCGTGGAGGGCTGAAGGAAAGGTCGGCGCCTTGCAGAGACACCCTCACTGCTCCTCTCTCCTTCCTTGTCTCTGTTCTTTTCGCTCATCTCCCCAGAGAGCCCACCTTAGCGTCTCTGTCCTTAATGAGTGAGAGCACTGCCATACTGACTCTTCCATGTCAGAGCTGTGACATGAAGACTCACCTTTTACCCCTCTGCTGCATTTTCCACTTAGCTGGGAGAGAATGGTGGTAATGCTGGGGATCTTAAGTGCTTTGGAAAAGTTTCACGAGGTGGGATCTGTTTTGAGACAAGAGGCTTAAATGGTAAGGGTATTTCAGCTTTTGACAACAAAATGTACTAAAAACTGCCATGTTATGTATATATGGGACACTGGTACAATGGCAAAAGGCTACACTGTTTTTAATATTTTGCTAATATTTGCATTTTCAGTGTACTATGATAAAACCATTGCGATATGGTCAAAGATTTTGTAAGGGAATACTGAAGTGAGTTCCTTGAGAACCTATGCTGATTCATGACCACAAGTACCGACCTCCCCATTAACCTCCAGAACCAACCTGGAGGGCAGTTTCATTTATTATTTCGTTTCTTATTATTCCCAGGAGCTGGCAGACACCCTTTTTTCTTTCTTTTGGTCTTTTATTTGCTCTTGAAATTGATTTTGTGCCATAGTTAATTAGTGCCAGCCTTGGGTTTCTTTGAATGGATGATGTGCAGAGAGCAGAGACTGTCGAGGAAACACAGGAAGCATTCACTCAGAGCCGTTCAGCCAGTGATATGTTTCCTGACCATATTTAAATTCAAACATAATATTTCGGAATCCTCAAATCCCCGAGGATACCTAAATGACAAAAGCGAGGAAAATGAATTGCTTTGCACTGTGTGATGCTTGGAGAAATGACACAAAAGGTAGATTTGGAGAGTTTGAATAAAACCATGTTTCTTGATCTGTTCCAAAAATCTAGTGAGTCGTCTTGCTGCAAACTGCTTCGGTAGCTGCCATTTGTTTTTCTTCCCATATAGGAATCTCGCATTTATTGCAGTTTTAGCTCAGTTTGGTTCCAAAAAATGTGTTTCTTGTTCACACCAGATTTTAATTTCCTTTTATTTTTAGCAAATTGCACATGTTTTGGCACATGTGCCAAAGATGCTAAAATAACCAAATGCAGATTGCTTGTCGATCAAAACTAATGAATTATCAAATGCAACATAGTCCATTCAGTTATAAAAATCTGTCAAAAAATATGAACACATGTCCTGTGAAAGTAGTGAAACAAAAAATGTTTAGGTTTAGTTGTCGCAGAACCGCTTAACCGCTGGCTTTCCAAGTATATATATATATTCTATAGCTCTATATAGCAGGGACTTTTCATTGTGTTCAATATTTTTCTGCTCCTTTCATATTGTTTTTTTTTTTTTGTCTTCTTCTGGGCCTTGATGAAGGTGAAGGCAGGCTTACTCGGGAGATTCAGGTCTCTTTCTCACTCATCTGGCAGGAGAGGCAGCCATATCAAACCAGCCACCTCAGGAAAAGCCTCCTGGACCTGCTTGCTGGCTTAGATTCAGTGCCTGGAGTGACAGTCACTTAGAGCAGCACTCTGTCTCTCTCTCACTTGCTCGTCAGCCTTCAAGGTTGATATGGCCCAATAAGGCCTGGCTTTTTTGTTGTTTTCTTGCTGTGCCTCCAGAGAAACCTTTTGCAACTAGGGTTATTTGAAGTACGGCTTATTTAAAATCTGGGAGCATGAGCCTTCTCAGCCATTTTTGAGACTGCTCTAAAAGCACTTTTTGTTAGGTTCTCCTGGGAGGTGAGCTGGCACTGGTACTTACTGACTGACAGCTTTTCTTTGGACTTGATAACAACATGTGCTTTAAACAACACTCCAGCAGACATACATTTATCGTAGGTAGTGCATCTTGTTCTCATTATGGTGAGTAATCGTGCTGTGGTACTTGCTAAAATAGTATGGTAGCTATGGTTTTAACTCAAAAAGAGTCAAAGGCATTATTTAGATAAAAAAGACTTTTTATACCAATTATAATGTGTCATTTTTATATAACTAACAATATAATTAATTAAATATCAGATCATACAGTGGCCATTCCGACTTTACAATTTTCAAGATCAGATTTCCCTTATATTGATTTATTGTTATTTATTTATTTTTTACATTCTCTGGGATACATACAGTGCTTCAGCCACCAATCTAACCTAGAAGTCCACAAAGTAGGAGCATGCAGGAGAAAGCACAACAAGAAATTTGGTGGTTGATTGTCAAAATCTATAAGAAAAGTATTATACAGCAAACATACAATTTTACCAAGGTTGTGTGAAAAAGAAAAAGAACAACTTAATTTTTGATGAGATTACATTAATGCATTATTGATAAGGATGTAATTTTCCCTCAGGTTTTTAATGTAACGATTTAGTGATACGTGAACAAAACTGCTGGGAAAACATGGACAAGCTGAATGTTGACCATGAACTTTTCAAACTACTGAGCTTTGACTACACATTTTGATTGAGTTGTGTGTTATAAACCATATAGATATAATCTTTAATACTTCATTTTTTCTCAGTATTCTATTTTATCACAATAAATAGTTCTGAAGTAATTGTGGTCGCCGCATTAGTTGCGCACAGATTTTTTTACTCCACGTAAAATAAATGGCATCGTGCTTTTTTGCTCTGAAAGCATTTCCCTACCCCCTGGTCAAGCTTCTTTGACAATGCATTTCATTATTTTAGCTGTGACAGCTTGCTCGCTATCAGTCACCCAAATGGAGGAGGTCAGGGCAGTTGAGGACAAAGGTCACACCACCCACTTTTCAGAGATGAAGATCTTACAGAATGCTTGTGAGGAGTCATAGAGACAAAAGCACATACGTACACACATTTGTTTGACTTCACCTTATGCTTCAGCTTCTTATGAAAACTTCTGTCCAATCAAATGCTCTCTAGATTCAAAGTGCCAGCTCCACACTATAAATAAAAACTAAAAAACTGCAGCTAAGAGTGGTCACTTGTTCACAGTGTTAGTATTGTCTGTATGGTGAATGGCACGTAGGGATTATAGGAAAAGATTCAGACGGTATAAATATGCTCTTGATTGGGGCAAATGAGGTTTGATTTAATGCACAGTTGGATCAGTCGGTCTTGTATGGAGGTCACATTTTGCGGTTTCTCTTTGTCCTGTTCTTTAGTGTGGTATGTAGCTGTTTGTGCATGTGCAGGATCTGCAGAGTTACAAAGCTTAATGTCTCCCACAAAAAGATTTATTCAATATAAAAGAAAAGGCTGATCCAGACCTGGCTAAAATGGCTTATGAGAACACACCCCACGTGTGTACATCACGATGTGTTGTAATATTTACATTATGCAGCCCAAATGATCATTCAAGGAAAGAAGGCGTGGTTTCAGTAATACAGTTGATGCAGCGAAGGTAGCGAGATGTTGTGTGTTTCTGTGAGAAAGCAAAAGCACTTTATTTGGCTTTCCAAATCCAAAAGAAGATTCCAGTTTGGAATCGTTAAGATTACTTACAAAGGAACAGCACAACCCAGATGTTCAAATTTGTGCAACTCATTTTATGGACGAGTGCTTTGTTAACCTATGAGAATACAAAGAGTTGTGCAAAAGATATTTCTAAAAAAGGGTCATTCTGACTTTGCTCTGACAATCTGGTGCTTCTGAATGAGCAACTGTAACTTATGTGTTGTTATTAGTTTAAGTATTTACTACAAGTATGGAGCTTTGTTCTTGTGTGGGGCAAACCATTGAAATGAATGGATTTCGTAGCCCAGCGCATCCCACGTCCTTACAGCACGTTGTATGTCTGTGAGTGTAAGACAGGGTCACATCACAGTGGAGTCAATTGGCTTGCATACTACAAATACATACGTGCTTGTCATTTGACTCTTTTCCCCTTTCAAACATAAACTGATGATATAACTAGGGACACTATTAACTCTCTTTACATTTATTTTTAAGGTGAACTCATGATTACAGTGAGGGGTGTTACTAGGGGTGTTATGGTAAGGGGTATTACGTGATTGTGGTGTTTGGCCAATCACAATGCACTTACCAGAGCAGACTGTACTTGTCGGAAAGATGGTCTTTGTAGAAAATTATGCATTTGAGAGAGGCGGGCACAGATGAACTTTAATAATGTACAGTATTTTTTATTTTATATATAATAATGTTTTTGATCATTAAAGTATGTCATCATATTCTGTTACATCAAATAATGATCTTTAAAATAGCATAATATGACCCCAATAAACAAATGTAAAATTACACAGCCTCAACATGTCACATTTGATAATTTAGTTTTATATTGAATCTTTCAGTAATCTTTTAGACCTTGCCTGTCAAATGAGGCTTTACTGCTTAACTGCTCTTGCCAGAGCAGATATAAACAAAACACTAGTGTCCATTTTAAAAAGGGCTTGGGTGCAGCGATTATCTAATGATAAAAACAAAAATAAGTTTTACATTGTCAAAAAAACAAACAAACAAAAAACTTCTAGAAACTAAAACTGAAAACATGCTGATGTTCCTCATTATTGCAGAAAATTGTGAAAAAAAATCTAAAAAAAAAAAAAGCTGTATGACTAATGTGATGTCACTAAAATATCAGATTTTTCACACAATGGGTTAAAAACAAAAAAAGAAAACCAAATTAAACCCTGTGGCTCATGACAATGACTTAAGACATGAAATGATCAGTCTGTGCAAGAAGCTAAACAGTATTTACACCTTATTACCTCTGAAACACCACAATGTCCAAAACATTCACAACATCCACCACGTAATAATAAAAAAAGCCCTGCAAGAACTGGCACCTACAGGGGTTTGCTGTAGATGAAGTGCATTGACCTCCGTGTGTGAGCTGTCCATGTCATGTCAAATCAAATCCATCACCTTTGTTATTTCTGTTTGGGTTATTGGGTGGAGGATGTCTGAAGGGGAATTGTGGGTATTGCCATTGACCTCTTAAGACTACAGGTGATAACTCTCTACACACAAGCACACTCATTTTGGCAGATAAAAATGGGTGATGATTTTCCATAGTGTTTTTGCAACTTTTTTTCTTACGTGAAAAGAAGGTAACAAGAATGCTGCTGTAATTAAATCAGACACATTTGTATTGACAAGTATGGGTTTGTGCACTCCGCAGATAATTGATGAGGAAGACACACAGTTTATGACAAACTGCCCCCCAGCAGTGACAGAGAGCACCCCACGCAGAAGGACGAGGATACAGGTGTTTTGGACGGCGCCCCCATCAGGCAGTGGCTGTGTACTGTTGAAGTAAGTGTCATAACTATCCTCACCTCATGAAGTTGTGTTTAGGGTGGTAATTTAGGGTGAACCCATGGATCTATGGTTATTATTGTAATAGAACAAACTGCTTTTCTTAAAACAATGTTTAAATTGTCAATCATTTGGTACGCTAGTTTCCTTATCTTAGAGTACGGCAGTCTTCCCGATTAAACATACTTGACTCAGCTCGTTAGCTTAGAATAAACTAAATATGTGCATTTGGCATTCAAAATGTGCAGTGTTGGATGTCCTCCAAGATCAGGATTGAGAAATATGATATGACGAGCTCAAATATTTATGCAAAAATAATAAAATCTGTGAAAATGCATGCGTGCTGTATAAAGACACAATAATTTTTTAAACCGGCTTTGTCCATAGTGTGATGAGGCACCAGATGTAGTGAGATCCATTTGCAGTTTTTTTATTTAGAATAGTCGTACAGGCACGGTCAAACTTGGGCAAAAAGAGCAATGGAGGCAAGAACAGAGTAAACAGAGATGGGCTAGAGTAAGATTGATCTCTCCCTGGTATGCAAAATTAAGTCAGAATGTAAACTAGTACTAGGGTGACGCTTTCCCACTGGTAGTTCAAAAGGATGTAGCAGGAGCATCTACTATGACAGGCAGGTGACGTGGTCGGGGATGGTCTATCTGGGTTTGTTCAATGAAATTTCTTTGTGAGGCCAGGGTCCAGGATATATCCAGCACTGACCAAGGAGTGGTCCTCAGGCCCAAATTCCTTCCAATCGACCATATATTGGAGTAAGTTGCCTCGGCGTCTAGAGTTGAGTAGCTCCTGAACTTGAGCTCAGTAAACCTCCTCGCTGTTGAAAATGATGGGTCAAGTGATCTAGCTCTCTCTTCGGGCTCTCTTCCCCAGACCACCAGCTGGTTTTAGCAATGAGAAGCAATGAAAAGTATATGCGGTAGTTAGACAGAAATTCTAATCAAAATTATAAATGTGTAACAGGGGAGTCTGATGTCTCTGGAGGACAGCCACCGCAACTGGCAGGTGAATAATCGGGACTGGGGTGTTAATTGGACAGTGTTAATTGGCCTGTAGTTTCTGGCATCGAATGTCACACTGTAAGTATGTGTGAGTCTAGCCCAATACCTCCTTGCTCCATTGTAGCCAATCAGTCACAGAAGGTAGGTCAGTGGGTTTGCCTGACCAAGAGAAAAGTCGGGGTTAGAATCCTAAGATGCATTTAAAAGGAGTTAGGCCAGTGGAAGACTTCAGCAGGGAGTTCTTGCATACTCTGCCCAAAACAGGTATTGACTCTACTCCGTGGGTTTCTGCTGGCAGTATGAGCTTCCTGGTTCAGTTGTTCGGTTTGGCTGTTGGCAGAATGCTGACAAAATCCGGGAGGTGAAATGTGGCCCTCTATTGGAAACAATGTCCTTTGGTAGTCTGTAGAACCGAAACACATGGTTAAAGAGAAGTTTTGCAGGACGTGGGGAGTTTGGAATCAAGTCTTGGAATCAAGTTTGGCAAGTCTTAGAGAAACAACGATAGTGAGAATGGTGGTGTTTCCCTGTGAATTAGGCAGATCAGCAATGAAATCAAGGACTATGTGGGACCAGAGCCAGTGTGGAGTTGGTAGGAAATTATGTAAGCCAGCACTAGGAGTGTCTAGGAGTTTTGGATGTGCTGCAGGTTACACAGTTTGCCAATGGCATAATGAGGTATTCATATTTTCCATTTATCACCATCAAGGATGCAAATTAAGATTGTAAGCATTGTGTAGATGCTAGACTTGGTGTGGTTCTTGGCTTGACAAAGTTATTCTAGGACAGCTGGAACTAGGGACAATGGATAACGAATTTAACAGGAACACCCTTTGGATGAAGAAGAAGCCTGCAGATACTGGGGATGTAAAAGGCCTGATTAACCCTTTTGCCAGTTCCTCCTCAATATACAATTTCATAGCCTCCGATATTGATTGTGAAAGGGAAATACCCTTCCTTTAGCAGGTGTTGTACCTGGCATTAGGTTGATGGTACAGTGAGTTAGGCAGTGTAATGGGAGTTGTGAAGGCCTCTTTTACTGAATGCCTTGTGGAGGTCGGAACATTCAGGGGAAGCATGAGTTAATTCAGGCCAGTTTGGGCTAATGGATCTGGTTCAGGCTGAATGTGTGGAATTTTGGAGAGGCAGCGATTCTGACAACTGGTGTCCCATCGTAAAATCTGTCCAAGCCTCCAAGAGATCTGGGGATTATGACTTTGCGGCCATGGCAGGCTGAAGATGATATCTTGATGGGATGAGTGAATGGTGTAAAACTGAATGCTCTCCTTATGCAGATTGCCAACTCAGAGTTGGATCTGCTATGACAGGTGTTTTGAGACACAAACTTAGAAGGCATAAAATTATCTGGGGTTAAAACTTGCATTGGCTGCTGAAAAAAGTGAGGCAAAGCGAGAAAAATAAGGATAAAGAATAAGAATAAGAATAAGGATAAGAATAAACACAGGGAAAAAAACATAAATCAAGACTTTGCAGAGATTGAACGTGTATGACTGCCTTAAATGTGTGTATATATGGGCACAGTAATGGGGTGCAGATGAGATTGATCAGTCCCAGGTGTGCGACACAATGGGAAATGAAGTCTGAATGTAAACTAATACTCAGGTAGTGGGAACCTCTATGGTGACACATAGAATACTGAGAAGGAAGTGTTTATCTTTGGTGGAAACCTATATGTCAAAAGATATTTTTATTCAACCTTTTCTTTTATTTCATAACATAATATTTTAACATACTTGTATCTTCTTTTTATTAACTCTGAGTCAATAGGATTGGTTTTATAATCAGTCTTAGATCATGTAGACACTCTTAGTCAGTCTATACAAAATTAGACAGTGCAGATCATCTTTGGACGTTAATGACAGGGTACAGGTATGTAGGCAGGAAGTTGACAGAACATGGAGAGATTATGACTGTTCCATGATTCACTTGTTTTTCAGATGGAATGCTTTTCTAAAAATAAGTTTTCTCATAACAATTTATAGCTTGTTGTTTGTAATGGAGGAGCTCGAGACTAAGTTTCAGCTCAAAGTTCTTCCTCTGGACATGAACTATGAAAAGAAAAAAGTGTGTGTGTGTGTGTGTGTTTCAGTGGTTGGCAAATAAAAAATGCAGTATGAGAAAAGACAGGCGGAGTGCAGAGGACATGAAAAAGTGCAATATCAAAAAATGTAAGACATGGAAGCATCAAACCAGCATGAGCGATGGAGAGGGCGCGCTTGAGGCAGACAGGAGATGGAGAGGTGGGGAGCAGGGCAGAAGAGGTGGAGAGTGGGTAATGAGTAGAGATCCATGGCGAGGTTGCTGAACTCAGAGCTTTGCCGTGAGTGAATTCTAGAGGGGATGCTGAGAGCAGAAATGCTCTATGAAATCAAAACTTTTTCTTTC
Source organism: Puntigrus tetrazona (assembly GCF_018831695.1). Classification (NCBI taxonomy): domain Eukaryota; kingdom Metazoa; phylum Chordata; class Actinopteri; order Cypriniformes; family Cyprinidae; genus Puntigrus; species Puntigrus tetrazona. Next base: position 8,911,075 of record NC_056716.1, read on the forward strand.
TCCTATTTACTCCAAACAGTCTTGCAAGTAAAAGCAAAAGACTGAAAAACTAGCTTGACATTGCAAAATTTAAAAAGAGCGAGAAACTTTCTGTGGTCTGTCAGATTGTTTCTTCATGCCCTCCAGACTTCCCATGTAGCTGAGATCTCATGATTAAAAACGTGATCCAAAAGGAGAGACAAGTGAACTTGCAGTGCCGCTGGGTAAAATGTCACCTCTTTATGACATTTGCCTCTCTGGAATGCTTGATTCACAGCTGTGGACAAATATTCGTGTCTAACGATTGCTAAGCTGTATGAAATGAGCAAAAACAATGACACCAATCAACATAAATCTTTGAGATATATAGATCTTTGAGCACTGAATTCATCAGTAATGGTTCTTACGTGATTAGTGATTCATAAAATCACGTGAAACCATATTTTTCATTTATTTTTGCAATATGGCACATTAGTAAAATGTGGCATACTGCAGAAAGAATAATGGGCTCAAAATGTTTTTATGATATTAAGGGTGCTTTCACACACTTTTGCTTGGTCTGAACCAGAGTTTGATTGCTTCCCCTTTGGTTTTGTTTTCAAAGCATCATCATATAAGCATTTGCGTCTATCAAATGCACTGCATTCAGGACTTAATTTCTGCTGGAGGCAAGCAGAAATGAAGTATACATTTATCCCTCTGCTTACAGCGTATCAGCCTCACTTTTTAGGAGCGTAAAAGCACTCACACACACACAAAAATACTGGTTTTCATGTTTAATGGTGATATTTGGTGCCCATATCACAGAGAGTACCAGGTATTATACAATATGATATTGATTCTCATACCCGTCAATACAATACCTGTCGATACTCCAAACAATGAAATGATATAGTTCAATTCAGGAGTATATTGATTGATTTATTGATATTATGATTACGATATTTATGTCTTTCCACATATTGGGACATTCACAACACAAAATAGATCTATAAAGAACAATGCAAAAACTTACTTTCAAAAGCTTACTTCCATGATATTAGCTGCAAACCACACCAGTGATTACATAAAATGCACCCCAGACCACCATATTTAAGCAAACTTGGCACAGATTGCAGAACTCATTCAGTTAATAAAAAAAAAAAAATAAAATATGCCTGATATAATGATCATAGTGCACGACTCGAGGTCACCATTTCAATTTGCAAGTAGCATGTATCTTGTGTGTCCCATAATCAGATTTCAAAGGATGGTCTCTGATTTTGTAACTGCAAACATCAGCACAAAATAAAGTGTTATTAAGTAAAATAAGGAAAAAAAAGAAAGCTTTAGATTTTGGAATCCATTTAAAAAGAACGTCTCGGGTTGCCGACTGTAACCCTGTTCCCTGAAAAAGCGGAGCGAGATGCTGCGCTGAATGCGCTAATGAGAACGTCTTTTGTTCGACCGGTTGTTGAAGCACGTGTGTCAAACACGCCAAAAGTTTGGCTTATATAACCTCGGTCAGGTGACGTCCTACCTGATCATGAACACCTGGAGGTTATAAATAGATGTGGGTGTGAAACATCCTCAGGTCAAATTTTTGTCTGAAAGGACGTCCAGTCACGCCCACAGTGCGGCATTGAGCGCAGCATCTCGTTCCCGCTTTTTCAGGAACAGGGTTACAGTCAAGTAACCCGAGACGTTCCCCTTTCAAAAGCTACTCTCGATGCTGCGCTGAATGCGCTAATGGGAACGAGAATACCGCCGCCGCCGCTAGGAGTGTCTGGACCCCAGCGTTGTGTAGTGTGTGCGCGCAACACTGAAGAGGTCTCAGACATTACTCTGGGATGTCGACTCAAGGACATGCGAGCCCGGAGTAGCATGGACATCCAAACTATAAAATCTAACAAATGTGTGCGGAGAGACCAACCTGCCGCATCACAGACTTGCTGCAAGGCGCGCCTCTTGCTAAAGCCATCGACGATGCAACCCCTCTGGTTGAATGAGCTCCTAACTCCTAGAGGCGAAGTTTGACCACGCGCCTCATAGGCTAGGGCAATAGCATCTCTCACCCAGTGTGACATAGTCTGTCTAGTGGCAGCCGCCCGGTTTGCGGCCACCATAGCATACTGGCTGCTCTGACTTACGCCACTGGCTAGTGCGGTGGGCGTAGATCTGGAGAGCACGTGCTGGACACAGTGCAGTGAAGTTTCTCCTGCTCCGGTGTCATGAATGGCGGAGAGCAGAAGGCTTCAAGGATGACCGGATTTATAGTCGAGAATGGAACTTTCGAAGATAACTAGGGTGAGGATGCAAAATAGCTTTACCAGCCCAGGGCAAAATCTAGGCAGGATGGCGAGACTGACAGAGCCTGCAAATCCCCAATTCTCTTCAGAGAAGTAATAGCTGTTAGAAAAACCATCTTTAGGGTCAGAAACCTGACAGGCGCTGACTCTAGTGGTTCGAAAGGGTGTCCACCAAGCCTTCAAGCACTATAGCTAGATCCCATGAAGGAACTGTCGCCCTACTGGGCGGCCTCAACCTCTTAGCTCCTCGAATGAGGCGAACAACTAGAGGGTGTTTCCCTCGGAAGCCCCTTCAATCAGAGCATGGCAAGCCAAATGGCGGCCACGTAAGTTCTGAGAGTATTAGGATGTGTGCCTGAGGACATTTTCTCTTGCAGAAACTCTAGCACTGAAACAATCTGGCAGTAAACTGGGTCTGCATGGTGTGTTGTACACCAACTTTGAAGATGCGCCATTTCATGGCATATGTTCTTCTAGTGGAGGGAGCCCTAGCACTAAGAATAGTCTCTATTACATTGGCTGAAAGGCCAGCATCACTTAGTTGGTCCCTCTCAGGGGCCAGGACGTGAAGATTCCAGAGCTCGGGACGGGGATGAAATATTGTCCCCTGTGCCTGAGAGAGAAGGTCCCTCCTCACCGGAATCGCCCACGGCGAGCCGTCGAGGAGAGATATTAGATCTGAGAACCATATTCTGGTTGTGCCAACGGGCGCTATGAGTAAGAGGCGAGACCCTGTTGACGGACCTTGGCTAGAGACTCCGGGAGCAGAGCAATCGGAGGAAATGCGTAAAGACGCATTCTGGGCCACACATGGGCCATCGCGTCCAGACCCAGGGAGCTGGATGAGTCAGAGAGAAGTAGAGGGACATTGTGCTGTCTCCTGTGAAGCAAAGAGGTCCACCTCTGCTTCAGTAAAACCTTTCCCAGATTTGACTGACTACTTCGGGGTGGAGTTTCCATTCCCATGTGTCACAGCTTGTCTGGACAGCAAGTCTGCTCCCCTGTTCATGTGACCGGGAATATAAATCGCCCTGAGGACAGGAACTTGTCCTGCGCCCAAAGCAGAACCTGCTGCGCTAGCTCGTTCAAGCGGCGAGACCGCAGTCCGCCCTGGCGATTTATGTAAGAGACTACTGCCGTGTTGTCCACCGCACTAGGACATGGTAGCCTCTCAACTGCTGGAGGAAGTATTTCAGGGCCAGAAATACAGCCTTCATTTCGAGGCAATTGATGTGCCATTCGAGAAGATGACCTCTCCAGATCCTTTGGGCTGGACGGCCATCTAAGACCGCTCCCCAACCCGTGAGGGATGCGTCTGTCGTTAGCATCTTGCGGCGACAACACGGACCTAGAGTGGGACCCAAGGTCAGAAACCGGGTCTGAACCACATAGATAGGTGCAGAAGCCCTCGACGCGTAACCCTTATTTGCCTCTGAGGGATTGGCCCTGGATGAAATCCCTGGCTCTGAGCCACAACTGAAACGGTCTCATGTGCAGGAGGCCCAAAGGTATCACTGTGGAAGCAGCTGCCATGAGACCTAGAACTCTCTGAAAGTGATGAAGAGTGATTTTCTGGCCTAGCTTGATGCTCTTTAGGGTGTTTAGAATGGAATCGAGGCGTGCAGGAGACAGCTGTGCCTGCATCGTGGTCGAAGAATCCCATCGACCCCCAAATATGTTGTCCTCTGAACAGGGGAGAGAACACTTTTCTTGGCGTTGAGTCTCAACCCCAGCGATCCGAGATGAGCTAGGGCGACATCCCGATGTCGGCCGCAAGCTCTTGAGACTGAGCCAGAATCAGCCAGTCGTCTATGTAATTCAGAATGCGGATGCCCTGGAGTCGTAAAGGAGCCAGAGCTGCATCCATGCATTTTGTGTGTATGTGCGGTGACAATGCTAGGCCAAAGGAAGAACCCGATACTGGTAAGCTTCTGCCCAAAGCGAACCTCAGGAACTTCCTGTGTTGTGGCAATATTTCTATGTGAAAATATCGTCCTTTAGATCGATTGTCACAAACCAATCGCCTGGTTGGATTTGAGAAACAATCATTTTTATTGTTAACATCTTGAACTTGTATGTTCTGAGGTGATGGTTCAATCCTCGAGATCTAAAATCGGACGCAGCCCCCATCTTTCTTGGGAACGAGAAAATACCGCTGTAATAGCCTGACTGTCTGTCTGGTAGAGGAACACGTTCTATGGCCCCTTTGTCCAGCAGAGTTTGCAACTCCTGTATCAACAAATGCGCTCGTTCGGTTTCACGGAAGTGAAAATCACGCCGTTGAAGCGCGGAGGACGATATCACGAACTGAATCCTGTAGCCTCTTTCTATGGTCTTTTGGACCCATGGGGAGATATTTGGCAGAAGCTTCCACGCTGCCAGCTTCTCTGAAAGGGGCACTAATTTTGACACTTCGTTTTGTTGGGGGTTGTTAGATGTTCGCGCGTCTGAAAGCGTGGCAGGAGGCGACCGAACATCCAACGCTTCGTTGGAAACCGTTGCTCCCAAAACACCAGTGGCGGCGGAGATTGAACAATGGCTTCCTGAGGGTGCCGGGAAGGAGCATTTATTCTCTGTTGGAATTTTTCGCGCTTCTCCCGGAGGCACTCCACGGTGCTGAGTGCACCAGCATCAGGACTTCTTCTTTGCGGAGATTATGCTCCGCAGGTCCGGTCTCCTTGAGGCGGACTGTGAGCGCGGCGAGCCGCACCCAGTCTCTACGAGGGGTGCTCGGCTCGCCACACTGTCCCTCTGTGCCTCACGCCTCAAAGGAACCGGACCTGGTCGGGACCGGGTGGCCGACGGTCCCGACTCTTGAGCACGGCGGGAAGAAACCTCACGAACGCTTCCTCATGGCGTTTCGCCTCCCACGAAACCTAGTGGCGACGGCATTAACTGAGTCGCCAAATGGCCGGAAGGCGAGACAGGGGCATCAAGGAGGATGGCGCGGTCTTTGTCCTTGATGCCCGTGAGGTTGAGCCACAGATGTCTCTCCGTGGACACCATAGCAGCCATAGAACGGCCGATGCGCGGGGCCGTCTGCTTGGTCGCACGGAGAGACAGATCTGTGGCTCGGCGCCAGCTCTAAAAACGCCTCTTCATCTATGGACCCCTGTGCTCAAGTCCTTCAGCAGATCAGCCTGGTACGCCTGCAGGACCGCCATGGTGTGCAGGGAAGCACCAGCCTGACCCGCTGCCTGAAAGCTTTCCCCACCAGCGAAGATGTCATACGGCACGGCTTGGTGGGGAGGGTCGGTCTTTTTTAGGGGCGATGAAGTTCCAGGGAGAGATAGCCCGCAAGCGTCTCTTCCACCTGGGGCATCATCAGTAGCCCGATACCTTCGCATCCACGATAGTCAGAATACATCGACGTCGATGGCACGAAGACAGGGACGAATAAGGCTTACTCCACGGCGCACCAACTCCTCGTGGAGATCGTCAAAGAAGGAGAGACCGTCGCTGAGGCCCTCCCCCGGCCACCCGACAGAAATCTGTCATCTAGTTTCGAAGCGCTTGGGGTTCTCTCGCTCCTGGGGCCAGTCTAGATGTAATCTTTCGACTGCATGAGTTACCACCTCGAGTAGCTCCTCGTGACGCTTTATTGTCGCGGGAGGAGCGCTCTGTGGTGGCACTTTCTGCTTCCCAGAAGCAAGAGATGAAGTCTCCTCGGTCCGTTCAGAAGAAGCGCTGGGGCGCGATGAGAAACGGACGCGAGGGCTTCGCGATCCGGCGAGGCGCGAGAGAAGCGGGCTGGTCCGTCTCACGCGGCTCAGCCGGATCGGCACGCGATCCACTCGGTCCTCCTTTAAAAAGGCGAGGCGAGCGCGAAGCACCTTGATTGAAAACAAATCACAGTGCTCGCACTCGCCCCCTCGAGCCGAGGATCGCGTGCTCTTCCCCAAGCACTCGAAACAAAAATTATGGAGATCGTCATCGGAGAGCTGCCTCTGGCACGGAGGCAAGCATCTCCTTTCTTGATGCGTCATATTATCTTTTTTTTTTTTTTTTTTTCTCTCTTTCTCTTTTATATATATTTTATATATATATATTTTTTTTCACACACACATTCACACACAATGCGGTCCTTGAAGACAAAAGACCTGGAGGATGTTTCCGCGTCACATCTATTTATAACCTCCAGGTGTTCATGATCAGGTAGGACGTCACCTGACCGAGGTTATATAAGCCAAACTTTGGCGTGTTTGACACACGTGCTTCAACAACCGGTCGAACAAAAGACGTTCTCATTAGCGCATTCAGCGCAGCATCGAGTAGCTTTTGAAAGGGAACACATCTATCTTAAAACACGTCAGCAAATGTCTTTATTTGCTTTCCATTTGATATCAGTTGCAGGCTTTGAGAAACAAATTTCATTTGCGATTTCTCTTTCCTATGGAGTACTACTTACAATAAAAGATGACTGTGGAGAGTCTGTAAAATCAGCTAATGCCCTTACTTGGACTGGTGCACAAACAACATAAATAAAAGCAATTTCTGTTTGTGCTGTCCTCAAAAGCTGATTTTTCCCATAAAGATGTGTGAAGAGAAAGAAAGGAGAAAAAAGCATTTCACTGAATAAAATATAGATGGTTTGTAGGCAGGTGGAGGCTCATTAAAGACCTTGTGCTACAAGCAATTTTGCTAAAAGCCAAGGCAGAATAATCTAGTTTAATGGCCACAAGGTTAAATAATTATAGTATAATTATAGCCTATGCCATCGTTTTTTTTTTCAGGTTCCCAGTGTTTATATATATATATATACGTAACCTGCATACTGTTTTTCAGTGGCACAAATCTCACTGGCGGTGGTTTTCTGGGTTGGTGCAGGCCCTTGAATTTGCATTATGTAGCCTTGAGCACTGGCCTGAGAAGATCTCTCTCTGCACACACATTGGAAGAGAGGCGATTAGCATCAGCTGTGTAAAAGCAGGAAAGTGAGTCTGCCCTTAATAACATCTCATTGATAGAATTTAAATTGGATGTTAAATAACCATTACCTGGCTGATTGCCTGGCCGGCCCTGGAAAGTGAGGAGGCTTTCTGCCAAAGCCGCTCTTCTTCAGATATGTGAAATTGGGGTGAGATTGAATTAGAGCATGGACAATTAGAGTAGTACCATCAGTACCTTAACATAAAAGGGGGTGTGGGTAGATTTGAGTGTTTTAGAGTCTTTCTGTGTCCCTTTCATTGCACGTATGGTCCGTTGACCCGTGTGTGTCACACACCATCCTTTAGAGTGAACATTCCTGATGGTGAATAGTGTGTGAATCAGTGGGTTGAATGCTGCCTGTGGAAGAGGGGAAGCTAGAGTGAGATAAGTGCCTCAACTCGCTGCTGTCTGCCTCAAAAGCTATCAAAAATAAACAGATAAAAAGAACGAAGCAGTAAATAGAAAGGCTGTCAGTTTGCTCCTCACATCATCAAAGATAATGTGGGTGAAGGAGGAGTAACTGGGGTCATGGCCAACCGTAGCATGAATCAATTCAATTAGACAACTGAAATAACATCACCCGACCCAGAAAAACTCAAAAAACAATGCCTCTGTTTTCCCTCTTCCTTTCATTATCTCTTTAAAAATGGCATGAAATTAAATAGGAGTTTTGGAGTTTCTTGTTCATGTCTGTTAGCTTTGAGGTTGTGTACAGTGTGTTCAGAAAGCTTTTAGACTCCTTTATTGTTTCACATTTGTAGACTTATGTTAAATATTATAATATCATAAATGATGTATATGAAAGGAATGAAACATTATTCATACTAAAGCACATTTGGCATTTATAGCCTTTTTGGGTATTATGAGACAAGTTTGCACACCTGGAGTTGGAGACTTTCTACTTTTCTCTCTAGCAGATCCTCCCAAGCTCTGTTAGGTTTCATGGGGACAATTGGTGGACAGCCCTTTTCTCCTCTCCAGAGATGTTCTCTAGCTGGGTCACTCAGAATTTCACAGTCCATGAGCCTTTTAACAGTTATCACTGTTGTCTTGGCTGTGTGCTTAGAGTCATTTGTCAAACCAAATGATGTTACAGATTTTTATTTATACTTTGAGCCACCATAAAGCCTGGTTGAGTGTTGTAGTGACAGCTGAACTTCTAGAAAGTACTTTCAATCTCAACACCATATCTGGAGCTCGACTAGAGGACCATGTTTTTATCACAGTTACCAGGTCAAAGAAAAGTACTGGTTTTCCAAACTTTCTCCATTTAAGAAATATAGAGGCTTCTATGCTCTTGAGAACCCTTTGAATACATGGATTTTTATTTATTTATTTATTTTTTCATAGCTTTGTAGCTTCTAAGATTTGTGTATCCTGGCACCATGGCTGTCACTTGGATACAGACCTGAGTGTGGATTGTCGAACTTGGTGCAATTTAAGATCTTCAAACTAGAAATAAGAAATGATTTTGCAAGATAGGATAAGAATCCCAAATCAAGTTAAGATTTGTTTGTGTAAAAATGCTGAAAAATCCTAACTTAACATATCATATCTTGAGTTAAATCCAAAGATAAGAAACATTCTGTAGTATGCCCCTTGGTATACTTGGTATACTTCTTGCTTAAGAACAGCTCCTAAAGTTTTTGATATTTTTCATATTTCAATGTGGTTCTCAGTTCACATTGAGAATAATGCATTTTTTCAGTTACTTTAAATTGACTTACATTTTAAGAGAGCATTTGTACCTTTTATAAAGCCATTTTTCTCTAAAGTGTGCACATCTTTTCAGTCTAAGTCTTAAATTTATTCACTGAATTAGAATAATAAGACATTGGGCTGTTCCAAGCAAGTGAAATCAGTGGCATTTTGACCCATTGTTTGGTGCAGAACATGAATGCATTTAACCTGGGAGTGAACCGAATCATTTAAATAGTTGATTCATTCCGGAACAAAACACTGTCTTTTTCCTCAGAGATGGAAAACAGTGTTGTGGCTGTGTTTGGAATTATTTTTGTTGTCAAAATAGAGCAAAAAACAGGCAATATGGTATAAAAAATATAATGAACTTGTTTACTACAAAAAAAAATGAATTATGTGATCTGAATACTTTATGAATGCATTGTATTCTGTACAGAATGCACTATAATTTGCATTAGATAAACTTTAGAATCCAAGACATCTCCTGCTTGAGCCCTCTGTTGTTCCATTTGAAATGGTATTTCATGCTGTGGATATACATTTGCACGCAACCACTATATCTCAGCTTTGTTAACTGCAATGGAAGTGATCTAGTTTTGTCGTGTTGCATTGCATCACTCAATAGCAGCGAAAACACATTGTCTCATGTAGACTGGCAGCTTCGGTCTCGGGGGGCTCTGTCCTGCAGAATTGATCACTAACTCTAGTCACACCTGCCTTTAATTTTGACTTTGGGCGTGTTCATAATTAAAGTAATCTGTAATATTACTTTAGATCATGAGTAATCTGAATCTAGTTCTGATTAATCACACATCAATTTTAGTTGAGAATATGCCTCTCAAAAGATTGTTTAAAAAAAACTTATTGTGTTAGATGGGTAAAACATTAAATAGACATTACATAAATAAGCTTTAGAAAGAAATATTTTGACTGAACTTAAATAATGAGAAGATTTATTTATTTTTTTTTAAATTTGAAATTTTTAAAACCAGCAGGTGGCAGCTAGTGTTGGTGAGTGAGTCATTTAGAAATTCATTCAACCAACTCCTTCAAACGGATGATTACTTTTCACATTTTATAAGGTGTTGCATCTGAAAAACTGTGACAAAAAAAAGATGATCCAAAGGAATAAATGATGTCTAAAAAATGTGACTTGAGCTGGCAAGATGAGTTGGTAAATCTTGAGCTATAGTTCTGATTGAATTTCAGATTTTCAAAAAAATTTGCTAACTATTAATCAAACATTCCAAATTATCTTTATTTGTACGTTGTAGAATGTTTTTTTTCTCTGCTTGCTTTTTGCACTGACTAACATCTGAAGCACCCAGATAAAGATACTTATGCCAGTGCCTATCTCTGTTATGTCTTAAGTGAATGCTTGGGGAACTGCTAGAGAATAACAATAAAGTGTAACTTTATATTAGGCCAGGCATGGCAAGTTATATAGCACATTTCATACTTAGTGGTAATTCAAAGTGCTTTACATAAAAGGAAGTAAAATCGTCATTAAAATAACATTACAACAGTAAAAAACAAGGAATTTAAAATATTTAATAAAATGTAGAATTATACACTTGAAATACAGTGCAGTCAGTTTGGACGTAGCGCAGTGATCATTTAACAAATGCACAGCCAAACAGATTAAAATTTTATGTTTTATCAAATTTCTAAGTGACTCGATCCTAATGACCTGAGTGCTCTGTTAGGTTATATTCAGTGAGCATATCTGCAATGTGTTTAGGTCCTATGCCATTGAGTGAGTTATAAATGAATAAAAGTACTTTAAAAATCAATCCTCAGTGACATTCTGGATGAGCTGCAGCTGTCTAATGGTTTTCTTAGGAAGACTGGTGAGAGACTGTTACAGTAATCCACCCTGCTGGTAATAAAGGCATGAACAAGTTTCTTCCGTCTTGATTGGAAACAAAACATCTAATTCTTGCAACGTTTTGAGATAATAGCTTGCTGATTTACTTACACTGCTTTGGCATGACTATTGAACCTAACGTCTGTCTCCAGAATCACACCAAGATTCTTGACATGATTTTCAGTTGTTTGACCCCTAGAGACAAAAGGTCACGCATTCACCTTGAGAACTTCATCTTTGTTTTCAAAAGCAATGATTTGGGTTTTCTCCTTGTTTACCTGAATAAAATTCTGGCACATCCAGCAGTTAATTTCATCAATGCATTGGCAGAGAGTCAAAGTGGCTATAGTTTGGAGATAAGACTAGTTAAATCTGGGTATCATCAGCATAGCTGTGATAGGCCATTTTGTTTTTCTCATTATCTGACTTACATTATCTGGGATCGTATACAGGTTAAATAGGAGCAGTGCAAGAATTGAGCCTTGTGGGACTCTGCATGTCATGCACATCCACTTAAGACTTATTTCAAGCTTTGTCTTCCAACAACTGTCTTTTCATACTCTGAACTACTGTTGATTTTCTCTCATGGTGATTTCTGTCTGCTATTTTTCTTTCAGAATTTCACTGGAGCAATTTCATCAATTACATTCTTAACCTTTAAGTTAAAGGAATCAAGTGCTTGGTGTCAAAGATATTGCCTCCATAAATGGCACACTGGTGTTTTTGTTAATGTATCTTTTTCTGACAGAGACATCCTTAATAACAATACAGACAATGTTTAGACCTCTACATCTGGGTTCATGCACATGCTCAATCAGGTAAAAGTGTTCAGAACACTTATAATTTCTTCCTAGTAATTTTGATTTCTACATGATCTGTATGAATATTGCAATCCCCTGCAATATCAAAATGATCGAACTCTGAGTAAATTATTAATAGCAGTTCTGTGAGCTTGTTTTGGAGGTCTGTAAAATAATTATTTTAAATGTTCTATGCACCTTTGAGCACAATCCCTAAATATTTAAAAAAGACAAGTATTGACCAAATTCCACTTCCTTACATTGATAGACATCTTTAAATGACTTGAGACTTTCTAACACAAAACAGAAATGGATAAAGCTGCAGGCACACTGGGTTCCCGCTTTATCTGTAAACATTTTTTAATGTTGTTGCTATAATAGCAGGGGATTGACACACATCACTGAGAACTGCTATCAATTGTTTTTCATTCACCCACATCACATAAAGGAGGGTTTGGGCCCTGGCACTGTGGCATCAGAGCTCTCACTGGAGGAGGAGGGCGAGTTGGGTTGTGGAGCCCACCGTTTTTTAGTTGGTATCTGGGGGGCTTGCAGCGAAAGAGTGTTTGGTCCCTGCATACACTAGTTTCTCCATTTTTTGTGAGAAGCTTAGAAGTGGAGATGCTGAAGAGAGGATAATGTGTCTGGGGAGATGGGCTCTGGGTCTGGAGTTTCCAGTGGCTGTAGTATGTTGTTCCTGGCTTTCCTGGCTGTTTTTCATCTTTGGGTGCTGAGTCTTGGAGCTGTTGTGATATCACACAGTCTGTCTGTGATGAGCTCTTTGGGCAAGGCTCAGCTGTGATGTCCATGATCAGTGCTTGTTGTGGCTGCTAGGTCTTATCTGTGTCCTTGTGGGATGTGTCAACCACATGATGACTCGAGAGCTAATATGTCCAGTGGTCACTCATACTCTGTCCAGGTGTCTGTTTGCCATTCAGGTTGAGTGAATTGGCACATGCTGCTGAAGGATGATGGATGGAAAAGTGGATATTGTCCTTTAGCACTCTTGCACCAGGTTTGTTTGGGTGGAGACCATCCAGCTTAAACAGTTTTCATGGCCTCAGAAAAGATTGAAGTTGTCAATGAAATTGACCCCTTTCATGCTGCAGGTTCTTTGTAGCCATGTGTTCATCCCAAACAAGAGTGAAAATATGTTAGTTCCTCTTGCTCCTCTTACTGATGAACAAACTTTGAACGAAAGAGTTCGCTGAAATCCTTCAAGGAGTCCCAACTGCTCTATCCCAATATCATTTATTCCTACATGGATGATGATTCGATTTGCAGTCTTGTGCTTCATTAGAATGTTCTGAAGTTGCTTGTTCACATCAGAGATGGTTTCTTGAGGAAAGTGGCATGTGGTTGTCCTGCTACTGATGTTTCTGATAACTATCAGAGTCTTAGGCTCTGCTGTGCTCTGAGCTTAATGCCGCTGTCTGCTCGATCTTAAACACCTGTTAGGACTCGCTGGCTATATGCTGAGGGGGTCAGTGATAATGATCTGCTGTGTGTTGGGTTGGTGACCTTTCACAATTTTACCTAAAAACGGTACTGGAACTCAATGGTACCTTTTTTGCTACTTTACTCTGTGTTATAACAAAACATTTATTTAAAAATCCAAAACTCTCAATTTCAACATTTTTTTAACATTAGGGCCCTAGAAATGTGTATGTGTTTTATTTATTTATTTATTTTTCTGATAATCAAATTGAGACATGAAACATTTTTTTTTATCAAATGAAAATTAAACCCCTTAGATTTTTTTGGAAAACAAACAGTAGTTAACTTTTAATAAATAGTAGAAAAATAAATATGTAAATATTCCGTAAAAATAATAATTGTATTTTCTCTACAAATAAATGGTTAATGTGGTTCAATTTGACAGTGAATGGAATATTTAAAGGCATACATTATACTCTACAAATTTTGACAGGTTTCTGTGAAGTTCAATCAATCATTTTCAATCATTTTTATTTATATAGTGCTTTTAACAACACAGGTTGTATCAAAGCACTGGACAGTATAAAGTAGAAGAAAACAATGATAGGGATGTACTGTATAATGACGAGATTTGTTATTAAATTTGTTTTATTAAAAATTTGTTATTAAATGCAGAGATGGTCTCTGTAATCAATTCGACGATAATCTCTAGAAGTTAAGTGTCCCCAGCAAAGCAAGCCAGAGGCAACAGCGGCAAGGAACCAAAACCCCATCCATACAGAATGGAGAAAAAAATCCTTTGGGAGAAACTAGATTCAGTTGGGGCCAGTTCTCTCTGGCTGGACGCCCAGCACTTAACCTCTAGTTCAATTTTACATGCAGCTGTGTCAGATAGTGTAAATGAGTGTGTGTGTGCATCAGGATCTGGTGATCTGTCCACAGTGCGCAACTAGGTGTTCTGGTCTCTGGGTGCTGGTCCACCATCTAGTCTGGGTACAAACTGAGAAACAGAATAACAAAAAAAAAACAATAATATTATTATTGTATAATATTAATATTAGCATAGATGCCATTCTTTTTACAATGTCACAAGAACATGGTGTTTTATGAGGAGCACTCCAGTTCCAGCTGATTTAATTAATGCAGCCTAAAAATCCTTTAACGGATTTGAATAATAAAAGTGTATTAGAGTGTTATGTGTAGGCTAGGTTAAAAAGATGTGTCTTTAATCTAGATTCAGTTTCAGATTCAATCTAGTTAGGGAGATTGTTCCAGAGTTTGGGTGCTAGATAGGAAAAGGATCTGCCACCCGCAGTCGATTTTGATATTCTAGGTATTATAAAATGGCTAGAGTTTTGAGAACGCAGCAGGCGTGCAGGACTATAATGTGATGCGTTCAAGTATTAAGGAGCTAAACCTTTCAGGGCTTTAAAGGTAATTAATAAGATTGTAAAATCGTTCCGATGTTCGATAGGGAGCCAGTGCAGTGCACTGTGCTGAAATGTATAGCTGAATATCATCAGCATAGCAGTGAAAGCTAACATCATGTCTCCTGATAATATCTCCCAGAGGTAACATGTATAGGTTGAAAAGTAACGGTCCTAGCACTGAGCCTTGGGGAACTCCATATTTCACTTGTGAGCAATATGATATCTCCTCATATACTGCTACAAATTGATGGTCAGATATGAATTGAACCATGGTAAGAGCGCTTCCACTAATGCCAACATAGTTTTCTAGTCTCTTCAAGAGAATTTTGTGATCAATAGTATCGAAAACTGTGCTAAGATACTGTGAAAACTGTGCTAATAGCACCAATAACAATATACAACCATGATCAGATGATAGAAGCAGGTCAGTAGTAACTAATGAGAGTCTCAGTACTATGGTACGGTCTAAATCCTGATTGGAAATCCTCGCAGATACCATTTTTCTCTAAGAATGAATATAGTTGTGAGGATACTACCTTTTTCTAATATCTTTGGCAGAAAAGGAGATTAGAGATTGGTCTGTAATTTAAGTCTTTGGGGTCAAGATGTGGTTTCTTAATGATAGGCTTAACTACAGCCAGTTTGAAGGTTCTGGGAACATATCCTAATGACTTCTGGAAGCAGACCTTTTAATAGTTTAGATGGAATACGGTCTAACATACATGTTGCTGGCTTAGATGATTTAACAAGTTTGATGTGAAACTGTAGCTGATAGCTGCATAGTTACAATTTTATTCCTGATATTATCAATCTTAGAAGTAAAGTAATTCATGGAGTCATTACTGCTGTACTCCTGGGGAATGTTGGCACCTGTTGACATTTAAATTTTTGTTAATTTAGTCACTGTATTGAATAAATACCAGGGGTTGTGTTTGTTTTCTTCTAAAACAAATGAAAAATAATCAGATCTAGCAGTTTTTAATGCTTTTCTATATGACAGGATACTCTCCCGCCAGGCAATACGAAATACTTCTAATTTTGTTTTTCTCCACCTGCGCTCCATTTTCTTCCGGGCTGCTCTCTTTAGGGTGCAAGTGTTTTCATTATACCATGGAGTCAGATTGTTTTCTTTCATCTTTCTTAAGTGTAAAGGAGCAACTGTATCTAAAGTGCTAGAAAAAAGAGTTCATAGTTTCTGTTATATTATCAAGTTTTTGTGTTGTATCGGATGTGCTAAGGAATTGAGATCAGGAAGTCAGGAAGATTACTTTGGAAGCATTCTTTGTGGTGGAAGCGATGGTTCTACCATACTTGTAATAAGGTGCAGAATTTACAGGTTTAGCTATACAGAGTTCACACAAGACTAGATAGTTATCTGAAATATCATGACTTTGCTGCTGAATTTCAACCATATTAACAACCATTCCATGTGACAGTATTAGATCTAGAGTATGATTTGGACAATGAATAGGTCCTGAGACGTGTTGTCTAACCCCAACAGAGTTCAGAATGTCTAAGAAAGCTAATCCTAATGCATCTTTTTTCATTATCAACATGGATATTAAAATCACCAACAATTAAGACTTTATCTGCAGTCAGTACTAACTTAGTTAGAAAATCATCAAATTCTTTAATGAAATCTGTGCTGTGCCCTGGTGGCCTGTATACAGTAACCAGTACAAACATGACATGGGATTTCTCACTAGCACATGATTCTATAGATAATGTTATATGCACCACCAAAACTTTAAATGAGTTATACTTAAAGACTGCCCTCTGAGAAGTACTAAGAATATTGTTATAAATTGTAGCAACACCTCCTTTTTGTGGAAAGGGATCTAATATTCAGCAAGCCAAGTTTTATCATTTGCTTTTTGCATTATAAATAGTTTTTTATTTGTTGAACATTAATTGAATTGTTGCTTTAAATTTGATTTGGACATTCTTTGTGTATTCTAATTCGGGGAACAGATACAGTCTCTATAGTGTGATATCTAGGTGAAAGAGTCTCTATGTGTTGAGAATTAACTGCCTCCTGTGACATGAGGCAGCTAGCAGACGGTCGGTTTAGCCAGTCTGCCTGCTTCCAGACCCTGGGCACTAGTCGGTCAAATTGGAGCTCTAAGACTATATGCCATATTTCTAGATAGAAGAGCGGCACCACCCAGGAGGGATGAAGACCATCTCTTTTCAACAGGTCTGCCCCTGAAACGCATCCAATTGTCTATAAAACCTATGTTGTTCTGCAGGCAACACTTAGACATCCAGCCATTGAGACCCAGCAGTCTGCTGTAAATCTCATCACCCGGTAAGCAGGAGGGGACCAGAGCATATTACATTGTCCGACATTGTATTTGCAAATTCACACACCTCTTTAATATTACTCTTAGTGATCTCCGACTGGCGAACATCATTAGCGCCCGGCGTGAATAGCAATCTTACAGAATTTACGTTTAGCATTAGCCAGCACTTTTAAATTTGACAAAATGTCAGATGCTCTGGCTCTCGATAAGCATTGGACTATGGTGGAGTCTCTATTTTCATGTTCCATATGATAGAATCACAGATTACTAGTGTACTTTCTTCTGGTTTTTAAGTGGGTGCATCACTGAGTGGGAAGAACCTGTTTGATGTTCCAATTGGAACAGAAGAGCGTGTTTTGTCCCGCGACTAGTGCGCCTCACGGTCACCAGTTGCCCTGCTGCAGGGGCTCTGAAGCCGGAAAAAAAACAATGTACATGATTCACTGTACTAGTCGCATCCAAAGCAGTATCTACAGCCCTCAAATTCTTTCTGTCCTCAATTAAAGTTTGGACGCGTGTTTCTAATTCTAAAACCTTCTCTGTCAGCCTTGCTATTTTCCTGCATTTATCACATATGAATCCCTGGTCGCTGACAGATAAACTATACATGTGGCAAGCAGTGCAAGTGACGATGCACTGCACAGTTTTAGATTAAAGCGATCGAACGAACAGCAGTTGAATTTGTTTGATTAGTTTGATAGATTGTATCAGCGGTATGTAGATAATAAAATTATATTTGATCGCTAAAGAACAGAGGGCGATAAATTGAAGAGCGAAGCTACATGGAGCTACAAACAAACAAACAAACATCTCAGCAGACAGGAGCAATCACCTCTGCAGGAGCAATCGCCTCAGCAGGCTCATATGATGCTAGTTTTCTCAAATGAAATGTTAAAATTTTTATGAAGTGACTCACAGCATCTCTGGAGATTAATGCTGCATTCCAGGCAACCCGTAATCTGTGTTTTTCCAACCTTCTACCCGTTAAAGTGCACTGGTACAACAGTCAAACCCGTGACTTACCACCTGTGAACTCGTCCTTAACATGTACTCCCAGTTCTGAGTTCTGACATCACAAAGTCCATGACACAGCAATGGCAACCCCTTCGGATTTAGTGTTTATGCAAGTGGTACACAAAAAAAAAAAAAAAAGGTAGAACAGCTTCTTTCCTTATGTGCCATTTTTACTCCTCCGTTTCCCTCAAATAAGCAAGGAAAGCACCTTTGGCAATAAAAATGATTGTAAATAAGCATAAGCCTCATACGGTCTGCCACGCTGGTTTGTTTACATCTAGCTACCACAATTCCTTGTGCTCGGGTAATTTGCCATGCCTTGCCTGGAACACTACAAAGTTGTCAGTCGTGGTTTAAAGTTGTGACTTATGTGCTCAAAAAACTACCTGAAAAACAAAACAAGTTCCTTTGTTTATGTTGTCATGTAGTGAGATGCAGGGGCCAAAAATTACACAGTTCACGTGCGCTTCAGTACTTGTGTAATAAAGAAAACCATTCATAGATATAGAGATAAATGGAACATGCAGGATTCATATTTAAAAAGTCTTTTGCATTTTAATATTTATAGAGTAGTTCATATAATGATTTGATTCAAACGGCAGATCTTTTTTTATTCATTCATTCAAAAAAGACAAATTCTGTGGCATTTCATGCTATAGAATAAATTCTGTTTTTATGATTGGACTCCGCCATCATGTCCGCCATGACTATAGAGATTTAAGCACACTTTAGAACATTTCAGTTTGCCCTTTGTGTTGCATTTTAAAGAGTTGACATTACGTCACAGGGTCTCTCTCTTTCTCTCTAGGCAGCTGTGTTTTTCCTTCTCTGGAATGTAAGCTGGTCGTAGTATTCCAGTCCCAAAAGTTTTTAGTTATAGTGTTTCTGCCAAAAATGTGTTGTTTGAATGCTGTGCTGATCTACAGAAGTTAAAATCTTAGAAAAAGTAGAACAAGTACATAATAGAGAGCAAAGTGCAAGTGGTAAGCAAGAGTGTCCAAACAGTAGCAAAGACGGAAGTACAGTAAGCCTTAATACGGTACAGTAATACATAGGCCATACATAGATCATAATCTAACAATAAAAGAAATAAAATAAAAGCTCAGGAAACTTTAACTCCCAGTGTAGTTCACTCATTTTTTGTCAGTTTTCCACCAATAATACATTTTGAAGCTCTTTTAAGGAATAATTTGACAACAAAACATTAACTAGTAACTATATTTAGCTCTGTGTGACTCCTATTGACAGCATTGGTCACAAATGTTTATTTGAAGTGTTAGTTTTTGCATTATGATTAGTCAAACCTGAACACTGAGTCTAAAAATTATGAAAATGTAGTCACTAACTCGAATGGCTATCTCTGATATGTGGCCCCTGTATGTATGTATGGTTACAGGGGGTGAGTACAGAAGTGCAAATAATTTTTAACATCTCAGCCATAGTCTTTTTTGACAGTATTTGTCTTTCACACTTTTTTCTCCACCAGTCAGCAACTTTCATCTCTCAGTGGATAATGACCAGTCCAGTGAGTGAAAAGTACCGGTTCATAAATATTCCTTGTCATTTGGATGAGGACCACCTGGACTGGCACCAGCTCTCAGTACAATAATGCCTGGCCTGTTTCTCAGATGAGAGCTTCAGTGTGTGAAGAGGAAGGACTTTTTGTTTACTCTTAGATTTTTCCAGGCTGTATAAAAACCTCCATGGCTGCCACAAGTATCTGAGATGGCACCATGTAAACAGGCTTCACCAACTCATTAGGATCCCAGAGCTTAAGCTATGTCCATGATCACTTATCCGATTTTAATTACAGCTGTCTAACCAGAGTCTGGGTCTTTCTTTCTTGTTTACATCCTCTTTATTATTGGACTGTGCAACCAGATTCATCTACAGCATTTCTTTTTTTTCCCCTTAAGTTAAATCCTCTGTTTACCCTGCTTAAAAGACTTGATTTGACCAGCATGGTTTAGTGATGATTTAGTTTCTGGGCAAGAATAGCTATTCTGTTCACCATTCTGTTAATATTCTGGTTGATCAAAGTGGTCTTTCTAGTGAAGCTAATTGACCAAATCTTGCAGGTTAATTAAATGTCTAGTGGGAAAACCTGCACATGTGCAATATAAAATGGAGACTGGAAACTAAACATCAGTTACCGTCCCATGTTTTATGTCAGGCCCACATTTATGTTATACTTCTATATCAGAACAGATTGTTAGGAATGTAACTTTTTGCCTTTTTATTTTTTATTTTTCAGCAGAAACACAAAAATAAATGCTTCAGATCTGCTGGCTTGTGCATCTCCCTTTAGTGATATGCTGCCATTCATCTAGGTTGTGCTTCCTTTTTAGGGATTACAATCACTCCATGGGGGTTCATGATTGCTCTTCTCTTCTCTTCTCTTCTCTTCTCTTCTCTTCTCTTCTCTTCTCTTCTCTTCTCTTCTCTTCTCTTCTCTTCTCGATTACCCTTCATTTTCTCATTCTCTCATTTCTCTTTCATCTTTGCAGAGCTAGTATTGTTCAGAGGAAGATCATCTCATTCCAGGATGAAGGCTCGCTTACAAAGCGGATGTGTGAGAGAGGTAAGTCTTTTATAACTCCCAGCTAGATGGTTTGGCACATTACAAGCAGCACTTCTACGAGATGTTATTTTCTCTCTTTCCCCCCCAATTTGGCTCTTTTTATACCTTTTCTTATTAAGCACTGATTGTTTCCCAGACTTAATCATTACAGTAATCCATTTTAGATAGATAGATAGATAGATAGATAAATAAATTTGGATATGAATATTTGTAATAATCCGGCCTCCCTCTCTTGTCCTTTAGAGCCACTTTATGGGGAAACCACAGACAAACCCCTGCTGGACTGCTGTGCTTATGGAACTGCCAAATACAGAGTCACCTTCTACGGAACTGGTCAGAGAAATTGCACCCAAAAGACTACCCAAGTAAGACACTATGTCCTCAATGACATGCGAAGTGTGTAATCATTTCAATGTTAAAATAGTTTCACCTATCCTAGTTTATTGTGCAGACACAGTGAGAAGTAAGCCATTTAAAGTTTGGAGCAAAACATAAATGATGCCACAAATCATGGGGGTTACCCAACTAAGTATGTTACATTTTTCCATGTTTTATTTGTGACTTACACATAAATTATCTATTGACCAAGTTTGTTGGAAAGGGTCTGGGGCATAAAGTGCAAGCTGTTGGATGAAGTGTCCTAAAACGTTTAGTGGCCAAAATTCAAACATATTGTTTCTCTGTGGATGTACACATAGAAGTAAATGTGTTTTTTTTGGTGGTTAGTTTTTTTTTTTTTTTTTTTTCAAATACACAAATAAGCCTGTTAGACCCACCTTTTCAGCTGTCACTTTGAACTAGACATGCCCAGTGTGCAAAACCTGTGATCTTTTTAGCCACATCGCAGAGTGGTGCTTTTACTTTCTAAAGCTTTAGCTAAATTCTAATGGAATATGAACGTTTCAAACCTGAGAACTCACATGCATACTGATCAGTAAGAGACTACCCAGAACACCCTAGTAACTGCCAGTAAGTGCTAAGAGAACATCCTGTATAGCAATGGCTGTATAGAGAACATCCTGTATAGCAATGGCTGGCCCCTTGAAAGCAACGTAACATTCTGACAACTTTAATTTGTGCAGTAGAGAGAGAAAATAAATAAATAAATGAAATAAAACTTTAGGCTCTATCTACTTATATAACTACACAAATGTTGTACATCTTGCAACAGACATTACTTTAGATGTGAAATATTTAATATCTGTGCAATAATTCCCTCATTATTTTCTTTTAGTGCCTGTCCTCTCTTCTTGTCTTTTGTGTTTGGTGTGGATAACCTTGAGAGTGTCTCATTGGGAGTAAATTAAGCCTGGGGATTAGAGTCACTCTCCACTTGAGCTTCTGCAGCTCAGATCAATACTCTGATTAGAATGTACTCTGGGAGCTAGATGAACCTGATAAAGAAAGTGTGGTGCCCTAATTTATGGGCTCAGGAAACAGTGAAAGACATACGAGTAAACAGACACACACACATACAGTAGATAAACACATGGAATTTTTACGATTATCAAGTGTGCAAAAAAAAATCCCATGTGCTAGTATAATTACATGTATCCTAGAGCAGTTGTGTAAAAGAAAACACGCAAGCATGCTGATGTGGACATCTGGAATATATGCAGTCATTATCATCTCAGTTTGATGTATTTGCATAAATTACTCCGTAAACACAGCAACATTAATTAATCATAGCCAAAAGCACATATTATCATTTATTCATGCTACTTTCAAATGATTGAAGCACATCAGTCAGTCGTATTTTTTTACTTTGTTTCTCATATGAGGAAAAAAAAAAATACTAATGATAAAAATAACATGCCTGCAGTGCTAATGGCTTAATTATTTGCATAGATTATTTGCAAAATTATTTTCAATACATGGAGTAAGGGATTTTGATACACTTTTCCTTGGAAAGCAGTGCTGATGATCGTAAATGACCCTTGCTTTGATAGCAGCGCTAATTAATTGTTGCGATTCAGGTAATGGTGGTAGTACAATGTTGTCTTTGTTAATAAAGAACTTTCTCATGAGCACAATTTGCATAGAAATAAGGCATGTTTGTCCTGAAAAGAATGGCAGTGAGTAACTAGAATGCATGTGGATAGTGAAGAAGAAACAGGTATTTTAAATGTCACCAACAATTTTAAGGTTTGGCAAATTGGTAGTAAATTTGGACTAATTGGTCCCATTTTTCTTTGGGGACTAATTCTTACTATTACCTATTAACTACTCTTGCCTCAATAAACTCCTAATTTGCTTCTTATGGTCAGTTGTTAAGTTAGGTTAAGCATTTGATAGGATTGCAGGATGAGAATATCACAGAAATATGTGCTTTATAAGTGCTAGCAAACAGTGAGTGTGCTAGTGCTATGCAAGCTAATAAACAATACGCAAATAACCACTTAATCTAACTGCCAACTTGGAAAGAATATATATATATATATATATATATATATATATATATATATATATATATATATATATATATATATTTTATATATATGTTTAGAAATGTTATATACATTTTGCCAAAAACAAATCAATTGTCAATTGAGAGTGTGTACACTTATAAAATTCATAAAGCTTCATTTCACGATCATTCCTCCAGGGGAAATACATGAACATATTTTTGAAGCATATATATATATAGAGAGAGAGAGCAATAGAGAGATGGCAGGGCAAGGACATGTGAAAATAAGCATTGGAACATCAGAGTGCATCAGTGAGATTTGATACAGGTCTGACGGATTGAGCAGATTAGCGGCACAGAGAGGATGTGGTAAGCAGTTCTTCACAGAGCCAGTGTGAACACTCTGTCATGCCTGTAGAATAGCTTAAATTGGTGAGTAGAAATTAGATTGAGGGCTTTAAAGGCCCAGACTGGGATCTCTGGAACTTAATACCTTCAGGGTAGAGATTTTCCTACAAGGTGACTTTATCATTAGAGCAGGACATTATGAAGTTGAAAGAGAAGTGAAGTAATTTCATAACTTTTTTTATAGATAGGATGTGTCATTTGTGAAAGTCTTTTCAGTCTTCTGAGAAGAACTGTCTGTCATTTCTAGTGAATAATGTAGCTCCATAATCTAATACAATATTCCTATGAAGTGCAGAATTTGTTTGTGGTAAGGTTGAACTTGCCATTTAAAGGCTGGGCTAAGGGGACAAATCGAGGACACACACTCAAAAAAAGCCCTGGATAGAGCTATTTCAGTGTTTTTTGGCCGGCCCCTGCGGGAGAACCCCATTTTGTGGGAGGTGGAAACCATTTATGTGACATTTGTGGAAGGCATCATGGAATAGTTGCACACAGGACACAAAGATCCACTAAGCTTCACACTGCTACTGCACAATGGAGGAGGCTTCCTCTCTTGCTGAAAAGCAGGATTTTGTTTTTCATGCTTGTAGTTCAACTTTAATGATTATTGTAGCACAGTGTTTTAATAAAAATAAAAGAAATAAATAAATATCTGCTTGATAGCACTTTTTGTGCAGGCAACACAAGTTTTATTCCAGCTTGTTCCAGGTTCTATACAATCTGTTCCACGTATCATTTTGTGTCAGTACCTGTTTTATAATTAATTCATCAAATTATTTCTCATTTTCTTTTCCCAATACCTAATGCCTTTTTGAAGGGATAGCCCAAAATGAAAAGTTGATGTCTGTCTGCTTACCCCAATGGAAGTGGCCCAATGTAGGTGACTTTTTTTTCTTCAGTAGAAGCGCATTTGGAGATTTTTAAGCCAAACCGTTATAGTTTGTCAGTTGTATTATGCTTGGCATAGGGACATCATGTTGAGATCCAAAGAAATTCAGGAACAAATGAGAAAGAAAGTAATTGAGATCTGTCAGTCTGGAAAAGGTTATAAAGCCATTTCTACTGTTTTGGGACTCCAGCGATCCACAGTGAGAGCCATTATCCACAAATGGCAAAAACATGGAACAGCCAGTGAACCTTACCAAAGTGGCCAGCCAAGCGAACAGTGCAGCAACGACTCATTCAAGAGGTCACAAAAGACCTCACAACAAAATACAAAGAACTGCAGGCCTCACTTGCCTCAGTTAAGGTCAGTGGTCATGACTCCACCATAGGAAAGAGCCTTTTAGCTGCTTCAGGACCTGCAAGACTTGTTGTGATAAATGGAACCATGGAATTCTGCTGTCTACCAAAAAAACCTGAAGGACAATGTCTGGCCACCAGTTCATGACCTCAAGCTGAAGCCTGCAGCAGGACAATGATTTTTTCACACCACTTTTTCACACCACTGTATGATTAAAAATCTGCATCAGATTTTCAATTAAGGAAACTTAGTGAGCATCAATTTCTGCAGTGCTTGTGAGAGAAGCTTTGAATGTTTCACTACAATGGAAGGATTTTGCAATTGAGACAGCCCTTTCGTTTATAAATGCAGCCTTGTGAAAAAAAGCACATGTTAGGATACTTTTGGAGTGAATACTTATTATGGAAAATAAGATATGCATACACAGACAAGTTCTAAAGTTATGTTAAAAAGAAAAAGTTATTTTAAGCCTTTTAATGGCAGTTCCAGTGGTCCAGCTTTTAAAGCAAAGTAAAGCCCCCTAATAAAAAGAGAGCTTCCCCATGGCTCCAGGGAGGTTAATAAGACCTTCTGAAATGAAGTGATGAATCTGAATATGAAAAATTACAACTTTATAAACTGTCACATGCACAAATGTCAGAGTGGTGTTCAGTGCATAGCATGATCCGGTAAAGATTGTGTTTCATGATCTTCTCATAAAGTCTCACCAGAACCAGTTTTGTTTTTACAGAAAAAATAGAAGACACGCGAATACGTATAAATAAGTATATCAGTGCAGTTTTCTCCTTTTTATATCTTCTCCCACTGCACGTTTACAGAGTTTAGATTAATAAAGCAAAATTTCAAGCAATCCTTGATAGATATCATATTATGACAATAAACAATATTAATATGCTAGGATATTTAAAAAAAAAATAATACTTTTGAATGTTAGCATCACACATATCTATAGGTTTTCATAGAAATTGGGTTTGTTCAGTAGCTCACAGAGTATACAGAAACCCATGCAACTATGGATTTGACAAAACAGTTCAAATCCATGTAAAGAAAGGAAGTTGAAATTACATGGTTGCATCAACAAAATGCCCTGTTATGTTCATTTTTGCTTGTGTTAACACTGTGGTTAGGTTTAGGTGGGATTTGGTGTGGAGCATATTTCCTGAATACGTTCACGATACATTTCTGTTGATAATGTAATAAAAGGCTGCACTATGTACCTACATCAGCATAATAAAACATAACAGGGTTTACGTATTGAACCTGTGTTTAGCACCACTCAGTGGACATTTCTTTTTTTGCAACTGTGGCGAAAGCGTGCCCAGTAAGGTAAAGTATAAAAAGGTTATTTGCACAAAAAAGTGCACTGAGGAGTAAATTTCTTATGAGACCCGTTTGAAACTGGAGCATGTGTATCTTCACAGGGAGAGCCAATCACTGGTCTCTTGCCCTCATTGGAGCTTCCCATTCAAAGAACTATATTTTGTGTGGGAATATGGAGGTTATGCCAGTGAAGGCGTCAAACAGGTTGCTGAACTGGAGCTCACCAGTCAGGAATGGAGGAGGGAGGTGCGTCAGAAGAGTAAGGATGCAGAGTTATTAAGTACCCAAACGCTGTGTGGGTATCAGATTCACTTGTCCATAGATTAGCCATAATGTGAATCCTAATATTATGATATAGATTTGTTTTAGTTTTATTTTAGGAATTTTTCCATGTTTATGAAATTTCAGTTCCTGTGAAGAATGTTTTGTGTTGTACAGTTAATATAGAAAGTATTATGCAAATCTTAATATTTCACAAAGTGTTTCGAAATCCTGCCTGAATGGACACACCCCTTTTTTTTCAAATCTAGGATTAATATCTTTCCACAACTTTAATGTTTCCATGTATTCCAAGACAGACTCAAAATTTGTAATGCAGGAGTTCCAAATACATAATGCTTTATCCATAAGTCACCACAGTCATAACAGTGCTGGCATCATCCTCTTTGTCATTGCGGCACTTTGAGATAATAATAGGAATTACAGAGCCGTGTGCAATAGAGTGCAATGATAAAATAGAGCTGAAATGGATCAGGTTGATCATACATTAGCTCTCCCACTGGAGCATCATAATTACCTGCTGTTGAGGTCGTTTTGTGAGGAGCATCGAGAAAAGACCTTTGCAACTGACAAGCTCTCTGCCTATTCTCTAAGTTCAGTAGGCGTGCAGATGCTCTTGGAGGGTCGTGTAAGCTCAGGTGTTTGGCTCCCGGTAAGAGCACAATGCATTTCCATTTGCAAGATCAGCTGAGAAATTGACACGGAAAGGATAGAGATAAGAGGATGAGGGAGATGATTGAACTTAGTTCTGTTTCAATAATCAGGCTCTTGCACTTCCATTTGCTATCTCTCTTACAATAGTTAAGCTACAAGAGTATAATATAACAGTTTGATAGTAGCTTTATAAATCAGTGTTAAAACTTAATCTTCCTGTTAGTGTAGAGTGACATGTTGCAACATTACCATGGAGGTTCTTTTTGTGATAAAATGATCTGTCTGTCACAATTTTTGCATGCAAGTTTTTTTAAATATATACATATATATTTTTTTTTCTTAATTAATTAATTTAATCCTCTCTAAGACGTTGGCAAAAATATTGAGTATGCTACCTCTTTCAGTTTGACATGGTAATGGAGGTGAGGCTATTTTTTCATCATGTATATCATGTACATTATACCTGAAATGGATAATGAGGAAGTTTTAATTCACCGCTTTATTATTTATGTCATTGTGACTGAATGATCGCCTTTTCTGCTAACGCAATCATAATCACAAGAAAGCTGACAAAATTTCCAGTTGATTTAAATTTTGATAAGTTAACAAGTTTAATAATTTGTAATGTTTCATTTCCCCTACTCAATACAGCAAATTGCTTTGATTATTATAGTTTGTTTCTGCTCAGTTGATTTTAAATTGAATTATTTAAAATGAGATAATATATTATAATTTTCTTTTAATTATTTTATTTTCTAATGGAAATCAGTGTTGACATAGGCATATATTAGGTTTGGCAAATGGCTCTTCTGTTGTATTTACACTAAAGAGTTGCAGTAATTAAAACATTACTTATCAATAACATTGCAGTCAGTCCTCTGAGTCTTAGTTCTCACTTTTTTTCTCTTCTATCTATTGTTGCTTTGACTCACTAAGAGTGGGAAGGCGTTTATTTTATAAAAGCTTTTGATCAAATATGCATTGTGAAAAACACATTCTGTGCATCGTCCCATTAGATTGATGAATTTCAAGCATCCAAATGACATTGGCTGATGGTTGGAAATGTCACTGTGATAATTATATTTGTCCAAGTCAGTGCACCAAAGATACTTCCAACTCATCGACAAATGATAGAGAAACCCTGAAGGGACTACTGTATCTCTGTGCCAGCACTCAGTAGATCTATTATTTGACCATATTGCATTGGCACTTGAGTATATTTGTAAGCAGGACTGTATACAGTGGATGAACGTGTTATTCTCCATAGGTTTTCCTTGGATTTAGATAGCAAACAAATCCTCCTGGAGAGTAAGCTGGAGCGGATCCATGTTAGGATATAGGTATTGATTCGCGTGTTTGATCAACTGCTAAAATTTTGTTAAATCTAGCATTTAGGCTTGACTGGATCGATAAGAGCAGTCACGCTTTATTATAATAGAATGGGTTAAATATATACCCACGCTAGTGTAAATGGAGGTTTGACATTTAGAAAGAAATTAATTTATCCAGTTGAATAGTTATGCTTTACTTCGTATTAACACATAAAAAAGCATTCAAGTATTGGTGATATAGTTAAATTAGAATAGCAGTTGAACTATTGTGATGTATTTTACGACTGGTAGGGCCAAGGCCAACAGTAATTGCTTTTAATTACTTGCATGTATTTTAGCAAATGCAACATAGCAACACACCAAGTACTCAAAGGTCATTTTTTTGATCAAATGGTTTATATTACAGGTGTGGCTATTGCCAAGAGTTCTGCCTGTTCTTAAAATTAGCGTTGATGTTGTTCATTCAGTTCGCAGATTAATAGTACATTTTACTATTACTATCCCACAGTTCAATGAACTTTGCTATAAATTAATATTGTCCCTCCAGACCAATTTGAATGCAGCGGACTCAATGAAATCTGTTCTCACTGTGACAGTTAGTAAACTTGCCATTCTCGACTACAGGAATCAGTCCTGGCTTGGCTGGCAGTATTTAAATCAAGAATCATTATGTGCTATTACCACCTAGATCAGGAAATGAATCAGTTGGTGGGCCCAGGTTAGAAGAGATAGATGTGGGAAGTGTTTGGCACTGTGAGACAGTGAGTGGGAGCATACAATGCTGACATCTTCCTTCTCTCAGGCAGAATGACACCATCTGTCTGAGATGTCTAATTTATGTTCATTTCCATCCAGTGCCTGTAGTATTTCATGAGAACACCTCCAAGTGGCTTTTAAAGAGATTTGTTATTTTAGATTACCCCAAATTAAAATGAAGTCACTTGTGTCAGAGGACATTTTCTGTCTATCCATTCTATAAAGAGCTATGGATGTATTTTGGGCAATAGGCAGGAGTAACACCTTTGGTGGATAGTTTTATCACAGCATGAGCAGTCATATTTTATGAATATATATATATATATATATATATATATATATATATATACACACATTTTGGAATTAAAAATGAGTACAGTTATCTCCATAATCCAGTTTCCAACCACATTAAATCAGGAGTTAAATTCTATAATTTAAAGAATGAGTTAACTGCCAGTGGTTAGTAACAATGCCAATGATTTTGGTACTCTGCTGTATACTTCACAGCCCTAACATAGCCTATAATTAGGCTGATAATACACTAGTAACTTTTGAGCAATTTTGCACGTCGATTTGGCAGTTTGTCACCCCATTCTCAATAGAAAATTGCTCCAGGCAACATTGTTCCAAAAAGTTAAAGGCTAAAAAGTTGCCCTATGTACCATCAGCCTTACCTCTCTTTGATCGTGTCACCAAGCCAGCAGAGGGCTCTTACCTCTGGGTGATCGATCCTCCCTCCTCTGCTACTACTTCCTGTCAGAGGACTATAAATGCAACAAACCACTCAACTGCAGGTTACATTGTTCGCCTGTTTAGTTTGTTAGATCGCCCGTGGATTGGCCTTCTGGTTTTGACCCTGCCTGTCTTCTGATTCCGTGATTGTTTGCTGCCCTGAC
Source organism: Puntigrus tetrazona (assembly GCF_018831695.1). Lineage (NCBI taxonomy): Eukaryota > Metazoa > Chordata > Actinopteri > Cypriniformes > Cyprinidae > Puntigrus > Puntigrus tetrazona. The sequence continues at coordinate 8,940,698 of NC_056716.1, forward strand.
CTGACCACCGCCTGTCTCTGGATTTTGCTATTGTCTTGCCTCCTATCTGGCCAGCCTGTTGGCGCCTGTTATGGCCATGCCTTACGTTTAATAAAAGCCTGCACATGGATCCTGGTGTAGAGGTTGCATTCTGTCACGTGTGAGGTCACAGGCGTGCGGATCCATGTGCAGGCTTTTTTATTAAACTGAAAGGCATGGTCATAACAGCAGGCAGGCGTCAGACAAGCTAACAGATATATAGGAGGCGAGGCAATAACAAAATCCAGAGACGGCGGAAAATCCGTCAGGCGGTAAGCGATCGAGAGAATCAGAATACAGACGGTCAAAACCGACAATAATCCACGAACGATATAACTACAATACAACTTGGGCGAAACAGTGCAACCTGCAGGTGGGTAACTTGCTGCAATGTTATAGTCCTCGGCAGGAAGTAGCAGCCCAGAGGGAGTGATGCAGATCACCCAGAGAGTAAAGCTCCCTCTGCTGGCTTGTGACAGATCGGTTGATCTTAAATAAGCCAAACACTTGAGGTCTATGAGAGCCTCCACCAAATGCAAATAAACCAAAAAGGACAGAAAAGACATCTGAATTTATCACAGTAACTAGACAGACTTCTGACCTGATGAAATGCAGAGTGTCTCCCTCTCATTAAATCTCACTTTGAAACAAACACATACTGCCCCTAGAAAATGACATGCATTATAGTTGTTGAAAAAAATCCAAACAAACAAAATAAATATCTGAATAGACATAGATCACTGCTAAAATGAATGTATTATTACAGGTTTCATTTTATACTGTTCTCTGATGTCCATAATATTATCAAAATGTTACATCAAAAGAAAGAAATAAAGGCTATGTTCTGTCCTGTTTTAGCTCATCTTTTAATTCATCAGAAGACTCTGCTTGAATAGGTGTAGCAGATTATAGACTCCAGAAGTAATCACCCCACCGCTGTGTGTTTGACGGCGGTGTGTTTGACTTCAGCCTACTTCATACGACAAATGGATGCTGTAGTTTAACTAAAAACACATAATACTCAGCCCATATCAAACAATATATAATAAAAACAAAACAAATAGTAACCACGTAATAAAAACAGTTGCTCATAACTGAGAGTGCAACATTCATGTCGGTTCAATGCAGTCAGAACCAGCATCATCTTTTAGAGCGTTTCCAATCTTTCTGAAAACCTGTGTTAGACTGTGCTTTGTTTGAATGAATCCTTAGTGAAATAGAGTGAATAGAGGATGAGAATATAAGCAAGATTCAATAAGCATGATTTGCCCTCTTTATCAACCTCAACTTTAGCGTCTACAAATTCATTTTTTGTTGGCCTAAATGATAGTTGTAAGTTGTATGTTGATACCTGCAACATACAAGCACTTTAAGAATCTTTAAAGCAGATGCTCGAAATACCATGCTGAAGATAAGTTGCTTAAAACTTTCCTTTTAATGGTGCCGTACCATTGGCTCCTGCCACCCTGGAGAGTGAGACCTTGCTGGGGATTAAAAGACCTCCAATTACTTCGTAACCTCTCTCTTTGCCTCTTTCCGGACATCCACTCAAACCGTCACCCTCAAAAGTTGCCAGCAAGCCATGTTGCTCTTTTTCACGTGAAGTCAGAATCAATACGCAACTTCACAGCCATCTTAAACATCACACCTTCTAAATAAAATGGTTTAACATAAGCTGGCCGGTTGATGGTTTGCTCAGATGATAAATCGACTCATTTTCCATAGCTACCATTACTTTCTGCTTTATATACTGTATGTGTGAGTATGTATCAAGAACAACATTTTATATTTTATTTAATTTATTTTGCTTTTAAAAGTAATATCAATCAAACAACAGCTAGAATTTGTTTTGTTTAAATAATAACGACTTAAATACAGGTAATCGCTAAATTAAAGTTAGCTAAAGTTAGATAAACAGACATGCATGGATGTGATACATGCAATACATTTTTGTAGGCTAAATATTGTACATGATTTACTTATTCATTCATTTTATAAATCGGGAACCATTTAGTAAAATCCCGTGTACTAATTCAGCAAATCGAAGAATGACATATTAACTGCATGAGCGTTTTAATAAATATTGTTAATAAATACACAATTTTTTTTTTTTTTTTTTTTGCATGCTCAGTAGAAAAGAGCCCTGCATGACAGACATAAAATAAAATGAGCTAAATCACTCGATGCTCAGTTTCCTTCGTGTCTACACAGTTTCCTAATTTATTCCTTGATTTACTAAAAACAAGTACACAATGTTTTTATTTTTAAATGAGAATGAATTAATAAATAAATAATACACCATTTAACAAATCGAGAGGCGGAATAATCATATCTACGTTTTAGTTAATTGTGTACACAATTTATAAAGAAATTCAATCATTTTCCTGGCACATCAAGTTCAGAAACTATCCAATCCTTGATCACTATTAGTCAACTTTTTGGCTAGCATGTCTCTTCAAAGTGAAAAGTAAATCTTGCCACACAACATGAATCACAGGGAATTGCACACCCAATTCCGTAGCCTGCTCCAAAAACAACAAAAATCAATGTCACTGATACGATTTCTGATGTTACTACATGCTCTAATGCATTATTGCTGTGAAAGTTTTTAGAGTTAAATGTTCACATAGATTAGTTGATTTTAATATTTCCTGTGGCACAGTGTGAATAATTACATAATTAATTATTATTAATTTCATTTTACATGCATTTACTTTTAAACTAATTTGCTACAGATAACACTGATGCAATTTTTGAGGAGAAGCTGCAGTTTAGGCTCTGCTGAAGTTTTGATGACGAGAGAACCCTGGTTTGATGCAGAGAGGTCTTTGATGAGTGAAAGACAAAGGAGGCTGCAGTCTGTAATTTGGCTTTCAGGGTCCTTTGAAGACTACTAAAGCTCAGCATCATCTTCACTAGCTACAATTCTTGAGTAAGAATCTCTCCTGAAGAGTATCTCTGCTGTGTTCTTAGACAGTGATCTTCTAAAGCATGAAATTATCACACCCTCCAGGAGAGTGTGAGACAATGAAATTGTATTTTCAAGGAAAGTTTATCATCCTTTGTCTTTTAGCAGGGTGATTTGCATATGAAATTTAAATTGGTGACACAGGAAACACTTCAGGTGTTCTTCCCATGACACTAAAATGTAACAATTAGCTAAATATGGCAATAATGAATATTCAGGAAATTAAAATTGCATTGCTAAAATCCTTTGGTTTGTAGAACAGTCTCTTATCTCTACGATTCTTGCTGGGTGTTGGTGCAGTTTTGAGGTACTTCTGGTTTGCTTGTTGTGTGGTGTCTGGGGTCATTTTATTAAATTCAAATGTCTGTATCTCAGACAGCAAAGCCCATTAAAAGAAACACATTTATGTGTGTGTTGAGAATCTAAAGCAGCATTCATACTTATTTCCTGATTGATCTTTTATTCTTGGCAGAATATGCACACAGGTCAAGACTGGTATTGTGATGTCTTATGGAAGAATTTAAGAAACATATTTAAGGCTACTGGGGTTGTGCTAGACTGATCATCCAGAATAAGCTTATTTTAGATATTTAGATATTACTCATTTGTATTTTTTTAATCCTCTTTTTATCCCCTTTTTGTTCCAGTACATTTGAAATATTTAGTTTCTTATACTTTACTGTCTTGGTCTGGCAGAGTGAACCATCAGCACTATGATGAATTTGAATAGCAAACAGAATGCAGGAATACTGACATAGACAGAAATAGTCTTTGTGTTTGCAGTGAAAATTCAATGCAAGACTTAAATTTGTGTGTGTGTGTGTGTGTATGTGGATGAGAGGCTAGAGTCTTGAAGTATTTGTGTGGAAATATCCCGTGCCAGCCAAGCAGGTGTGGTGGTAGAGATGAAAGCATAAATGATGGCTTTATTTTTGGGTGCCTCAGACTCTTACAGCATCTCAGAAGTTTATCTAGCTGTTTCCCATCTGTCCAACTGTCTGGTTTGTATGCGTTTCCTCCATTTTGCTGTTTGATAAGAGCCATAGCCTGTTGATAAATAAAGCGGTCTTTCTTCTCAGTTTCCTGCACCGCAGCTCATCATGATATACTTCCTCTAGAGGCCATTTGCTAGTTGTCATTGTGTGCTGAAATGTTTTTCCCTCATAAATTTTTCAGGTCATTATTGGCGCTCTGTAGAATGATGGAAGAAATAAAATCTCCATGCTTCGTTGGATCCATCTCATTCAGCTGAGATAACATAATGTTTCCTCAAAACCTTTATGCTTCTACCTATTTCTAAAAAGTCCCAGTTTCCTTACAGCAATGAGGCGTGATTGTTTGTATTTCTCACCGTGTAATTCCCTACCCAAATGCCACATGGCCCATATGTGTGGGCTGCATGTTTGCATATCTAGTAAGATCTTTTTTTTCTTTGAAAGGGCTGTTTTGCCAGATGAAGTATAGGTATTTTGTGCTTTACGTAAAAGATACAGATCTCTTATTACTGTAAGTCAAATTACATTTAACACTTGTTGCCATTTTATTGTTGTAATGAAACAGAATATTCAATCAATATTCGCTGAAGAAATAGTCTCTATATTACAGGGAGATGAAAACTGAAGTTGATGCCTGTATCTAAAAAGTCATTTGGGAATGGAGGCATTTTGATGAAAGGTTGTGAAGAAACCCTAAAATTTATCAGAGCCAATAGCCAAACTCTTATTTGTCAGTATAAACAGTCAAAACAATAAAAACAAACAAACAAAAACACGCCGAAACAAGCTCGAAAACAATTTAAGATAAACCCAAGTTAAATGTCTTTTTGAAAACCAAGCAGTTTCAAAGCATAATGCAATATCATGTGGAACTGGTGAAAATGTAAAATTCGGCTGAAATATACGCTCTTACAGAGAGCCAGTGATGAAAAATATTCTTATTTCAAACAGAAAACCGTTACTATTATTTCTTAACACACTGGCAGATTATTTTGCTTGTTTCCGTAAAATCTCACTTAATTTTAGCTTGTTTTGCTGAAAACGCGGCCAATATTTTTCTTATCTAGAAAATCCTTCTTGATTTAAGAATTGTTTTGATATTTTGAAGAGCAGAGACAATTTCTAGGCTCAAAACCCTTTACAGTGTATGATTCCCCTTTAGGAACTCGAGCAGGTTGCAGCATTTTCAGGAATGCCTACTGTGTGACCCACGTTCTAAATCACATGTAATCAGTCAATGGATGAATGAGATGTCTACTGGACAGGATGACGTAGAGACCTGAGCACAAGCATGTGTGAAACACTTATTTACATATTGTCTGTCATTTATCACTCTTTATTTTCTGGTGTAGAGTGAGACAAACATAGAAATCTCAGGCTGTGTGTTCTTCACTCCTGTACTACATTATGGATGCACAGTTTGTGTGTTGTCTTCTTGAGAGCAGAGCGCACAGAATCAGCTCCTTAAGGGCATTTGTGTGCTTTGCTCTCAAGGTCTTGATTTGAAGAGTGGCCTTCACCAGTATTCCCCACAGGAACCAGCCCTGCCCTTTTGTCTAGGCTAGGCAGAGGCTACACTTGAGGGAATCACAGATGGATTTAGTGAAGGGAATGGAGAGATATGCTCCTTATCTCCCTTCTTTCCCACCAGATCAGCACGCTCTCTGGTTTCCAAAGCCCACCCCTCAGTCTCACTTTCGCCAGGGTTTTAACGCTCACCTGTTTTCCTCTGGGGTGGTGGGCGTGAAGGACAGTTGAGAAAGAAGGCTTTGGAAAATGGTTGCACAATCATTGTTTGCACAAGCATTTTGTCGTCACGCATATTATGAATGAATTCATTGCTCGCCAGCGTTCATAGGTGGATTTCTCTCCGAGGCCTCATCATGCCCCCCCTCACCGTCTCCACCCCCATACACTTTACGTAGTGTTTCTGCTGTGCCTGTGAGCTTGTGGTTTGAGTCCTCTGCTGCTGGGGATGGCAGGGGTGAGAATGCATATGAATCCTGGTGGACGGGTTGGAGGCAGGCTCACCATTTCTTCACCTGCTTCCTATATGTATTGCTTTGTGCTCAAAGGTTCCAGAAGCCCGCTCTTCCCCTTTTGAGTAGAGAGATCCCACTGCTGCGACTATAGAATGTTTTTTTTTTTTTTTTTTCCTCAAGGGAAAAAATGTTTGTGTATGAAATCAGCGTGCACTGCAGGGCACTGTGGTTGAGGTTTTAGCAAAGGACATTCTCTAGAGATTGATTCCCTTAGTAGTATAGAAACTACTGCCAGATGTCTCCATAGGTCACTTTCAGGTCAGTTTGGGCACTGGGTCCATCCTTCTTTGAACAGAGTCTTTCCTACACTGTGGGCCTCAAGGCAGATTTTGATAATTGAACTCAGATTCGCTCCTATTTCAGGGATTCTTGAGGTTTGCTTTTGGGCAAGCATAACAATAAAGGGTTCTTCCCCATGAAATGGTCACTGCAGAGTGTTGTAGACCTCCCCTGCTGAGAATTTTTTATGGCCTCAGCTTGGCCAGGCCCAGGTGAAGCCTCCTTACCAGATGCCAGCATGTAGAGTCGTAGGCCTACTCTCAGTCATCATGCACAGAGGCCCTCCTCCCTAGTGCTTGATAATTCACAGAGTGTCACCCAGAACTCAACTGAAATCGAAGGCGAACCTCCCGCAAAGAAGTCAAGTGTACTGAACCTTAGTGGAGCCCCCCTCTCCCAATCCAGAGAGTCATCATTACTATGGCCTCCTCTACAAGAGCTTGGCTGTTTTTGATGAGTGTTGTCAGGCCTCTTCGTTACTGAGGCCTTCACACTAACTAGAACTCCTCTGGAATGATATGAGCGATAGGCTCTAGGTTAATTTTTCCTTATAAGATGTCTGTGTGTGGAGTGTAGTAAGCCTGCTTTCGATCTAGAGAGTTGTAATGCTGAGCATCCTCTCCAAGAGCACAAACCAGGCAAGTGCTGTTGAGTCTCCTCTGGCTACACAGGTTGGAATCTCTGCTCTCAAGACTGCAGTTTTGAGTGGTAGGCTCTAGGTGAGTCTTCTTAAAAAATCTCCTGTGTATATGGAGGGTAGTAGGCCTCCCCAACTACTTGTTAAGATTGAGTTCCATGCTGCCTGTCTGGCTCCTGCTGCAGAACCTGCTCACGTCTCCCCAGCTCCTCCGCCAAGGACCTCCAAACACCACTCCAACGATTCCTATCACGCGCCAAGCGTCCCAGTATCCTCCAGATTCACCATCCTTCTCAGCCCGATCAATGTTGCCACGTCCACAGCTGATCAGAGACACAGATGCTCTATGACAAAGCCTGCCTGATGGAGGCGCCCACCAGTGGCTGACTCACCAGAACTCACTCCGTGCCTGCTCATGGGAAGCACCCTCGGTGCCGCTCTTCCCGAATCCCACTCCAGCCTGCGTTTCTCTAGTCACCGAATCTGCTTTTGGTAGAGAGTCCTGGATGGTGCCTGGCCGGAGTTCTTCGGCTCCAGTCCTTTCCCCTCTCCTCTGCTCCAAGATGCTACGCCATTCCTAACTCTGTTGCATCTCTCTTGGTCCCGTCAACTCTCCTGCATCTCCTGTCTTCTCTTTCTGTCTTCCAGTAGGGGAAAATAATGTCAAGTTCATGTTCTGTTTTGTTATTTTATACTTTTGGAATGGACAAACTGAACTAAACAGAACAAGCTTTTTAAACATTCTATTCAGTTTTATTAAACCTCCTTTCTTGACATTCTATATTTGTACTCCTACTAGGAAGCATATGGATTACACTAAGGATGATAAATAGTCATTGTCATACTAACGGGAATCTAGATCTTTAGTTATAATCACAGAAGTGAAAAGATGCTGCTCGTGAATGTAGTTTAAATCACTAAACAATGTTTTTATCAATGGAACCTGTATTTAACTTGTGCAAACAATGCTTTTGGAAAACACTCCCTCCTTTTTTTTCTCTGTATACATTAGGCAATCTGTGACGGAGTCTATATGGATGTCAACTGAACCTGTGACTAGAGGACAATAACTAGACCCGATTTCTGAGAGTCACTAAAATATCACCTTTTCCTGGAGTGCATCTAGAGTCCATACTACAGAGTCTATGAATAAAAATATGGCTTAGCTACTGATGTCATTACATTTACCACCACCTTTTTATATTTATTTATTTTTTCCCACTTCTCACAGTTGATAATTTGTGTATGCGGCTGGCTGCTACCTCAGCTCAGTGTGGTGCTAATGAGAGACTGCTGTTGTAGTGCTTTTAATGGCTGCCTTGTCTCTAGCTCAGTTTTGCTGGCACAGGCCACCAGAGGATCTCAGATGAATTGTAGATCCATTTCCTGACTGAACAGCTGTTTTCTCTCTCCCACATGGACAGAAATAAAGTGCCACCTTAGATAAAGATGATAGCAATGCAAGTCAGCAGTCAGTCTAGATGAAACCTGGACATTCTGTCTTTCACCTCTTTGTATTTCACTCTTTTTCCTCAACCTCTGATAGAGTGCTTTATGGTTTTTGTTTGTCAAATGTATTACCTCAGGTTAAGAGAAACATTTATTGGGTAATAGCATAAATTACACATTTGAAATGATTTTTTAAATGTATTTTTCTACTGATCTTCAAAATCCTAGGAGACAAAGCCTCTTTTAATGGATATCCTGTTCAGTGAGAGAGAGACATTACATATCTGAATTCAATGCTGGATATATTAGAAGAAACAGCTTAGAAGTTTCAAAGCAGAAGCCTGTCAGTTTATCAGTCAAACTTTGAAAATACATTTAGCATTTCTGTAGTAAACTTACAGAATTCCTTCATACTTACCATTTAAGTAGTTTTATGATTATATAGAGCAGCAGTAAGCATGAGGTTTCCATGGCAAGAGATTACATTGCACACAAGTTACTTGTAAAGAATGCTATTTGCTGCAAATAATAATAAACTCGTCATATAGAATGCAGTACAAACATGTTTGTCAATAGAATCCACAAAGTAGAATTAGAATCCAGAAGTGAATTACCATTAGACATGATTTAAGTTATATGCACAAAAGCAGACACCAAACATAGAACATAAGTAAATCTAGAAGTAAATGAAATAAAATGACCAATTAAGCAGGTTGTAAATCAGTTTATTCTGTACATTGAATTAGATTTGGATGTAAATGAGTCCTTTTCTTGATATAAATGCTCCTTTTATGAGATCACCTTTATGAGTTGTCCAGATCAGACTTGAGTCATCAAGCATTGGCATCTTCATCTGACTTTATTTTAGATTGGGTCAGACTACTCTGGAAGTTATTGTATGCTGTAAAAACATCCTTTCATGCCACATGTACAGTATCAGGCAGTAAGCAGTATATAACATAGGCTATTATCAGCCAAAATGCATATTTGTCACATTACAACTGCTTAATGCTACATTATATGTATATTTACTTTTGAGTGTGTGTATTTAATTAACAAATATTTAGTCAAAGTCGTTAGGAGAGCTTTACCCAATTTTCAGTGTGTGTAAACAATCCTTTTAGACTAGTCTATATTTGGAAATGACAATAAAACTTTGTCTGAGAATTTAGATTTTCGCACTTTCACTGGAAAATAATGTTTGTTTGTATTCGTTGTGATGTTTCAACATGAAAAAAAAAAAAAAAAAAAGAAGGTTCTATGGCAAAGAGCCAGCCAGGAACAGACACCAGCGATGACTTGATGTTTGACATGGTAATAAAAATGATTTGAAATGCCATTCCAGTCAGCACTTTGCTGGAGGTATTTTCTCTAGTTTTGATGAAGATTTACACGTTCCATCTGTAATTCTCCCTGCCCTCACAGCTTATGGGTATGATAGCCAAATAATAGTACTCAAGCTTGACACAGTCTGGCTGAACAATAGCCTAAACTTCTAATTTATATGCAGGCTGTAGAAGAGTTTCTGTCAAAGTATTCATTAAGATGGCAGCGATATTGATCTTACGTTTTATATTAAGTACAAGGAAACATAAAACAGTTTGAAAGAATGGATTGTTTGTATCTTCTAGAATGAAAAATGAGGTAGTAGAAGAATTCACACTATACAAGGGCTTTCAAATGAAACCCACAGACATTCCAGCTGCATATGCGAAACTGCAGCACCAAGTCTATATCTTTACTTGGGTGTGTTGTGTGCAAGGTTAAAATAATGAAATGTAAGGGGTTATATTTGAAAATATTATACATACATACATACATACATACATACATACATATATGTATGTATATATCATAATATATGTATGTATGTATGTATGTATTTATTGATTGTTTTAATCTTGTTTTTGATAAAAACTGTAGGACTGGAAATTATGATAGATGATACACAAACACACACACACACACACACACACACATATACATATATATATATACACAGTATATATATGTATTTATTTATTTATTTGTTTATGATATAGTAGTAAATTCATAATTTAAAGAAGTGTGCCATTGTATTGTGTCCATAAATGGGAAATATCAGTATCTGTGTATATATTGATCTGCCTGTTGCACACTCCATCAGAATGCTCCTTGTTTATGTTTCCTGCAGTTGCCATATGTATAATAAATTACAGAGAAAGCTAATTCTGAGTATAAATAGGACCATTAAACAGCATCCATGCCTGGGTGGGCAGACAAGCTGTGAGTTTTTTTTTTTGTTTTTTTCTCTTCATCTTGTAATGTCTTTTGTCCTCTTGTGAAGGCCCCATGATGGAGTCTGCCGGAGAATCGACTGCGGATCTCTTATATTGGATGACACGCTGACGGTAGCCAGTCGTTTCTGCTCCCTCCTCTATTCTTTAGATCAAGCCATCACAGAATCTTTATAGTGCCTCCTCCTCTCAAACACACATCTTTCAGCCTCATCATTTGCAGACTTTGCATGTGGCTCTCTCAGAATAAACACATACTTGCATTGCTAGTCTGAACCTCATCCACAGTTCACTGACTCTCTGATGCATATTACATAAATGCAGACACTGACTCAAATCTGACAGTTTACAATACTATTGGCTAGCTGCTATAATAACATAAATTGCAGCATTTGCTGAGTTTTATGGCATTGACTCTTTGAAAGATAGAACTTAGATTCACCTGAAAGTGCACATATATCACAAGAACAGGTCTTTATTTACAGTCTAGTAGGTATAACCAGCTAAAATGAGAAATAGCGGCGGCTAGATTTTTCCCACACAAAATTTGCCTAACATCTCAAAGCTTACCATATGTTTTGGGAGTAAGACAAGCTACTTTTATTTTGTGACAGATGAACTTATTTTGTTAAGGGCAAAAAAAATCTTCAACAATACTGACTGCAGTGACACTATTACATGAGAACTAGGCTGAATGAGTAACATCAATGTTTACTCCAGGTCTGGTTTATGAGTAGATTCTAAAAATTCCATAATTTATGGATTTTTACATAGTTATTAGACCAAACTGGATAGACAATATTTTTTTTCAAATGAAAAATTATTATACTAACATATTATTATTATTTATTATATATAATCAAAGGATTTAATTTCGTTTTAAATTTCAATTTATTCACATATAAATATTGATTGCTTACACATATTACACACTTTTATGCATATATATATATATATATATATATATATATATATATATATATATATATATATAATAAACACAGACTCATCAATCACATGTGGACCTGATTTTTCTTATTTTTTGTTTGTTTGTTGCATTCATAGGAATTCTTTGTTGATAGTGTGCACGATATATAGAAAGGTTCCTCCATCCTGTACTCAAGCCAACCTTCAATATGTGATCTGCACCAAAGTTAGTTATTTGTATTGTTACTTTACTGGGTACTGAAACAATTCCAGGCAGTGTCATAAACATAAAACAACACCATCTGTAAACTTAATTCCCTTTAGTGAATACATACGGTATATATCCCTGCCTAGCACTAAGACCTTCTTCATCATAGAACAAAGCTTTTGCCAATATAGACCCGATATTCTGAAAGGATCTCTCAGCAAGAAGTAGATTTAAGTAACAAGATGGATATCTAGATGACACGTCCGCTCCCGTCCCATCTATCAATTGTGTCGTGTGAGTGGCCTCTCTACAATGCGTGCCAGCCTGAAAGCATCAGGTGGAGAGATCGCCGTCTTTGAACATCCTCTGATAAATGTGACCCCTAGTGTACAATGCTCAGTAGGATAGAAACTGTGACACAAGATTCAAATCCTACCACAAAGAAGTCAGAAGACACAGAGCTGTGGCGTGTGCGGCATGTATTAATGAAATATGATTTGCCCCTGCTAATGTGTTCATCTATAACCTCTTACACTTGGCCACTGTGCCAAGTCTAAGGTGGCTGGAGGATAATCACGGTGACAAGCGTTTCTGATGCCTTCACAGACAGTCTCAAACCATCAGACTTTGGATGACAGCCGCCACTTGGTTCTTTCTTATTTTCACTTTCTCTCTCATCATTCCATTTACATCCCGAGTGCACAGGAATTTGCCCTCCACTTTCAAGTCTTATGTCGCCTCAGGCTGTTGGATTATTTGAAAAACGCTGCTCATAATGCTGTTGATGATTATTTTTAATTTCTGTCAACTGGCAGATTTTTGGGTGCTTATCCAAATCAACTCTGCTGGGCAGGCTGTCGCCTTTGAGAAAACAAAGAGCGTTTTCAAATAGAACAGCTAAAATGATCTATTTTGTAGGCAAAACTGTTATTATAAATTCAGCATCCTGAAATACTAACTTTGAAGCAGAAGGTCTTAAAACGCAGTGTAAAATTATGATTGAATAGATATTGTATGTGAAATCTGTAGAAAAGAGTTTTTATAGTGATGATTACGGTTTATCAGTCTGGCATGGCCAGAAGCCTCAAATTATGACCGGGCAATAAAATGGTCTCGAAAATGGGACTGAGATAAAATTATGCTCGATAACAGCAGACACACAACAGAAATAAATCGACATCAGCCTGTCCAACACATACCATTACATTTGAGCAAATTGGTGGATTATTTGTGTAATTCATACCATCTTAATACATTTTTTTGTATACGCACTGAAAGTTAGGAGTTAAGGATGTTTGACATAGATTGCATCATTATTACAAATATGTCGTTTTCTATTAGAATAAACAACAACAAATAAAACAAATAAAATAAATTAATACTGCATACATATGCACTTTAGGAATTAATGTGTTTCAGATTTTGTGAAAGTGAATTTTGTAAGATTTATTTTAGTAGTAATCCACCATAATAGCCTTTATTTACAATACTTAATTTCTAAATTACATTAATGATAATATTTAAACTTTATAATTTTTGTTTGAACTAATAAATAACAACTTAATATAGTAATAATAATCATAATAATCTTCTCTTCTAGTGAATTAAGTATCCTCAGCAGTTGTATGGTATATGGAAAAATATAGAAGATCCTACATTATAATAACAACATTTGGGTTACATAAATAAAATGAACACACAATTTACATTTTAAAGGTGAACTACCCTTTGAGCTGCTGCATTTGTGAAGCCAGAATATGGGTGTTTGTATTAATAACAAGGTTATTATGAGTGAAACTGCTGAGGTCATGTGCTTATTACAGAGGCACTGCTGAATATTTCAAGCCAGGCTGTAGCTTGGGCTGGACTATTTGTCTTTTCAAAACAAACTTTAAGACACAATACAGTAAGTCTGTCCTTGAAAACAGCCAAGTCTAGGTTTACTGAAGGAGATTAGATGTACATGCTGTAGTATAATGAAGCAATAAAGGGATTATAATAGTGCTGCATATAAAGGTAGAGGTTATTGTATTCAACATTTAATTTACAGAATATAATATCTACATAACCACGACAGTCTAGGTTCTAAGAGTAAATATGATGCAAAACACATGTCCCTGGATCAATATCTTGTGTTGGCCTTGAAAGAAAAAGAGTTAGCAAAATTTAAAATCAGAATGTTGTCAAACCACCAATACTAGTCCTAAACCTAGCAATGCAATGTGATCCTTACCTTGGATCTTGTTTTCTGAATTTTCATGCTGGCCCCAAGTTTCCTGCTGATTAATGTTCATTTTGGACTCCATTTATCTAAATTATCACAATATTCAGAGGATTAGTCCATGTTTTCAGGTAGCATGGTTTATCTTGTAGAAGCTAGTTGACTAACTTTTATCCAGCATGATTCTACTGTCTTTTAGCCAGGCAACTCCAGACCACAGTTTCACACAAAACTCGTGGACTATTAAATGATCAAAGCCCTTTAGGGTTTTCAAAATCCACAGGTGGCTAGGGCTGAGGAAGCAGGAGCCCCACTGCTGCTGAGCTACATATACTAATGTTTCCATTCATTTGCTTGATCCATTACACCTCAGCGTTCAGTGCTCCTGGGCCAGAGTGGGAAGAGTTCTGATGACTGAACACTGCTGCTTGACAAACTGAGCTACTGTGCCTCCACCTATGGCCCACATCACAGGCATCTGTTTGGTCATGCTGATGTGAAATATTATATCCATTTCCCTAAGCCTCCCGAGGCATTTTTATGTACTAAGAAACATAGCTATAGGGCATGAGCTGCTTTCTTCAAAGTAAAAGATAAATGCATACATTTTGAACCTGAGATTGTATTTATGCGATATAACTATTGTGATGTGATAAAGTAAAACTCTCTCTCTCGATATTATTGTAGTCTCATGAGTGATTTGAAAAGATGAGTCTTAGGCAAATATATTTAGAAATATTCTCAGCCAGTACATAGCATTACCGTAACCACTGATGGTAGATGGAGTGTCATCATACTTTTCTGAACCTTGGCAGTGTAATTTACTTGGCAGTTAGCAGGACAGTCACAAGCCTCCCGCTTTCATCCAAAATGTCTCAAATCATTTTCTAAGAGAGGTTTAACAAACAGATTTTTTTTTAATGTGGTTAAGTAATTAATGGAAAAATTTTGGGGTGTAGTTTTTTTTATATCACAACAAATATATCTCCGTCACAATGCGGTTCAAGAAAGAAGCACTGAAGGAGGAAAACGAGCCTTACAAGTTTGGGACCCATAAGAACGCTTACAAGTAGGCAGGCAGATTATCACCACATGTAGTAAAGATGAGAACGGACGACAAACAGAGAAGTAAACTGGATTTTATACACACACACACACACAGGAAATTACCAAATAAACTAGGGATATACCTGAACACAATAACAAGACAGACTAACAGAAAGTAGGGCACATCGTAATAAGATGAAACAACAATAAAAGAAACTAAATATGTTATATATTGCCTTCTCCTGGAAGGTGCGTCTTCTCACCCCTAAAAAAAAAAAAAAAAACGGGAACTTGAGGTGAGGTTTCCAGCTAGCTGGACTGGCCTTCAGGAGGGGGAAGGCTTGTAAACTGAGTCCAGGGAGGCAAGGTAGATGGAGGAAGCAGCTAGGGAAAAGACAGGGAAGAGTCCGAGCAGGAGGAGATCCGTAGAGGGACCCAGAGGGGACAGCAAGGATGAGCTATGGTGGAGGAAGGAGCAATGAAGAAGGAATGACCATCGACTGGGATGGGGCCGACCGGCAGTGGCGGAGCATGTGGTGGAAGAGACAGAGACTGAGGCAGAGAGCCAGGTGATGCACAGAGGATTTGAAGGCCTAGGCTAGGCAGCATGAAACTGCAACTGATGTGGAACGTGGGGATGAGAAGACCTAAGCGGAGCAACAGGAGGGAATCGAAGGTGGAGCTGGGGGATGGAGGAGCCTGACAGGAGCCGTGGAGGGATGGAGGGACGAGGTGAAGCTGGAGGAGTAGAATCCTGCCGCGATGTGATGGTAGACGAGCAGACCAAGGCAGCAGAGCCAGAGTGACGATGGAGCCTTGAGGGAGCTGGTGGACATGATGGGCTACAGTGGGGAGAGGAGGGACTCAGGAGCTAATGTGGAGCCGAAAGGTTCACGGGGTGGAGTGTGGAGCACAGGACGGAGGTCTGACGACGAGATGAGGGATCCTCCACCCATGATTGGGTGGCGCAGACAGGCAGACGCATGAGCGAGCCCTGTGCACCAGATGAGCTGAGGGGGAGCGCAGGGGCTGCTGGAAGACATCTGGCGGTGGATGGGAAAGTGGGAAAACTTCTTTGTGCGTGATCCCCGGGAGGGTGCAATCACAAAGCGGTCACTGGAGTGAGGTGCTGGCTGCTGGGGCAACGGAGGGCAGACTCTGGAGGGCTGGATGGACATGGGAACTCAGGATACAGGGAGGTGCCAGGTTCTAGTCTCCCAGATCCAGCAGCCCGAGATGTCATAATCAGTCTACCCTCAGCTGTGGTGGGGTAGTTGCATGAGTCCGGGTAACGGGGAGTCGTTGAGGCTGACCTGCAACTACTTCCATAGACTCCCTTTGAGAGAGAGCGATCTTTGTAGTGATATTGTGTTTATTCAAATATTTTTGTAGTGACTTTTAGTATATATGCTGTTTTCACATTCCAGCTTGAAATGAGACGATCTGAGATGCTCAGTGCAGCAATTAAACTTGCTCTTGACGTGCAGCAGGTAGCCTACCATTAGCTGGGGCTACATTACTTTTTTTAGCTAATATTTTGGTGCTGAAATTAAATGCCCAAAGCTAAACTTCCCTTGTAATTCCTAAAACTTTTACTCCAGCAGATTAAAGTAAATTATCTCGGGAGTCAGGCAAAAACATATATTCTTCCTAAAAGACATTACTATAGAGGCTTGAAGAATACACAAATTTTGGATTCTTTTTTATTCAAAAGCTTTAAATCTTCTTTTTATTTGGTCACAGCCATAGCTGGATACCTTCATCCATATTAAGGATTAATTGGGAATGTCAGTGAGTCTCTATTACTTCTGTGGGATGCTTGAGGCAAAGTTTCTGTGCAAGAGCACCCTCCAGCATCGAATATTAGTGAAACGGATTTTTACATGTATTTATAACACTTTGTACATCATGAAAACCATTACGCATTGGAATGACCTAATAAAACAATCTAATATAATTGCTTTACTTTATTTAATATAATTTAGTAAAATTCCACTGAATCTCAGCAAATTTCTTGACCAGGAGAGAAGAGAAAAAATGCTTTTTAATTGGCCACACTTTTTGTAGCTCATACCACTGACCTTTTTCTATGTATTTTTAGATTGATACATATCTTTTATTTTTCTTTTATTTTTAGTTCTGATAAGTATCAAATATACGTATTGGACAGACATTGGATAAATAGTACAATAAACTCAGACAATGTCACTATTAAGGCGCTTGTTTCCATCGGGACACAGTTGAAGAATCGAAAGTCTATATGTGCTTAGCTTACTATGCTGGAAATTCATGGCCTGGAACTGTTTGTAACCGCCTCTGGTACGTAAATATGCTCTGCTGGTAAAAATAAATGTGAAAAATGACCTAATGAATATAAAAATATCACTCTAGCAGTTTTAAAAACTATCCATAACTAAATTCAAATATGACCTGGCTTTTTGCTGCTCATAATAGCTAGCATGCTCACAAACCACCTATTGTCCTAGAAACATGGTAGTCTTGTAAAGCTGGTCGTGTATTTTTTCTAAACATCACCTGCATGCACAAAAAAATGCCTGGTAAATAAAAAGAACATTATAAACTGCACTTTAGTACTGTGGAAGAGGAAGTGTATATGAGCGCCATGATTTGTTGATTCCGTAATACAGTTTTATTGGTTGGGTAGGTAAGCGTAGATCATACTCTGCACTTTTGGGTTATCATGTTTTATCCTCGCTTGGTTGACAGCAATATTTTTAATTGCCATCTTTGAACCTATCTCACTGTGTGATAATCGATTTTGGATTTACACCAAAAAATTGCCACGATCGTAGTCATGATGCCAACCTTTTGTCTCGATGAGTCACGGAATCTTGCAGTGTGTTCGGGAGGTTCAAGATTTGATTTGGATTTGATTTAGTGTCAATTAATCCTAAAATATCCACATTTTACATTGTGATTTCCAAGCATTTTGGAGGCATGTTTTTCAAAGCATGGAGAAAGCATTCAGCGAACACACCTGCTATGTTTTAAGAGTTCTTTCCAGCAAATTTCTTAATCAGAGGAAAGTACTTTGATGTTGTGTTTGGCAATCACAGCTGGCTGATAGAGCACAGAGTGACAAGCACCCAAAGGCTCTTGAGCAGAAAGGCGCAGATACGCCCTACCCCATCAACACACATACACACACACACACACACTTGTACAGAATTGTGGATGCACACATTTCAAAGATGCAATTCAGATATGTTGAATGAGAGGCAGCATTTGCACGCAAGTAAATGATTCTTGATCACGTGGCTGTTCAAGACACGCAGAGCTGCCTCATTCCATCCGTTTCAGAATCAGGCGAGTGTTGTAACATAGGTGGGGTTATTTCAAATTCAAATAGAGACACAGCCATGCTAAGGCATACCTAGCTATGTATATAGGCTACAAAAGTATTTTTCTAGAGTAATGCTCACAGATAACTGCCCAACAAACCTTTGATGGAACTGCTCATGCGTTAAACCTTTTTTATTATTACTATATTTTAGTATAAGTGGGGATTCATGATCTAAAGAACAGTAATCCTTTAAAAGACAATATAATAGCAACAACAACAATAGTTTTCTCAAATGTAATTCCCCTTAGGCACCCAAGATGTAGATGAGCTTGTGTTTCTTGGAAACAGATTCAGAGAAACCCAGCATTATCACTCGCGATGTGGCTGGATCCTTTACAGTGAATGGTTTCCATTATAATAATCCAGTGTCCAGAGTCCAGTCGGCAAAGAATAACAAGTATCTGGCATGATCCTGCCTCTTCCACTAACATCTTGAGAAGTCAACAACTGTGAGAGTTAAACAAACAAATGCATCATTAAAAGCTATTATGATACAATTGTTATTGTATAACTTCTTGTCTAAACATGAGTTTTTATCCATTATATTGTTTTCTTCAGTCAGGAATAAATAAATAAAAACATGTGTACATAAATGTGTTAATATACATGTAAAAGAGCAACATGTGATGGACTTTTTCACTTGAGGAAGCTTTTGTGGATTATGGACTCGTGAAAACAAGATGCGGTTAGGCTTCAAATGATGACAGGTGTTCTATCACAGTGATAGTTTATATCAGCCAATTGATTGCATTCCCGCATCCCTAATTCAATGCATATGATCCATTGGTGAGCAAGTGGATATCTCATTGTATTTCTCTCAAATCTATGTTTAGATGAAAAAACAAATTCTACATGTATCTCAGTTTGGCCTGGAGAGTTGGTACTTTTTTTCTTAATTTGGGATGAAGTATTCCTTATAGCTGAGATTGAATTTAAATAGGATTGATCTGAAGCACTCACTCAATCCCCTTTGCAGCAGTTAACCACTTACTCGAGGATTGTTAGTGAAGGATGACTTAACCCTGGTTCCAAGGTGAGGTAGTAGACCCATCCAAATTTATGATTAGATGAATAAGTACACATACACATGTGCAAACACACAAACATGAATCTTTTCTTTCAGCTGACACGCTGCAGTGTATGTATCAGCTGTTTTAATACCCTCTGTCAACACTATAAATTTAAATAATGTGTTGGCTTTCCATCTTTAATTCATGTGCTCTCTCTTCATAAACACCTGTTTACTGTAATAGCCTATACCTGGGTGTATGTTTATGTATGTAAACAAGCCCTCATACTCTGGAGAGGTTTGATCTAGCCCATTATGAATCTGATTTTGCATGAGTCATTTGAGTTCCGCTTTCCTTTCTGAAGGGCCAACACTAGCTCCCCAGTCAAAGCAGAGGGCTGTAATTGCTGCTGAAATTTGTAATATTCACTGATTGACAACCCATGTCTTAAAGTAATGCACAGTTGACTCTGTGGTTTATAAAAGCTTTGGTGAATACAATCTAAATACGCATATCTATGATTTGTGACAATTTTCACTTAAAGAGGAAGCCTGAATGGAAGTTGATCAATGAATGGCCATTACGTAACAATTTCTGAATGTAATCATAACTATATGCATTAAAAGAACAAAGAAGTTGAAATGGAACAGTGGCATCAATAGCGCCACACCTTGCAATGTTCTTTTTATATCAGTAAAATTGCATCGTATAATATGTTTTTATATCAGTTTTGCATTTGTGTGTTGACTTAAACCAAGTTTTCAAAGCGCCTTTAAGATTCTCCTTAGCATGACTTCTGCTGAACCTTCAATAAGCACTGCCTCAAAAAATAATACAGATAAGTTATAAATTGATGGTTGATCACAACCACCAAGTTGTCAAATACACACCTCATTTTAAATATAATAGATCAAATAATATTTTTAATATTACAAATTTGTTTCAAGTTAATCTCTTTCAAATGTATATTAACTTGTCTACTGATTAATATGGTGGAAGGCATTTACAGGACCTCTGAGTTGTGAAAGTGTTAGGTCATTTTTCTCAGATAAAACTAAGGTCCTCTTTTATCAGTTGGTGGTTAACTGATCAGTTATTGTTGTAAATATTTTCAAATAGATAAACGCAACATGGCATATTTTAATATGCATTTTTTGTAATGGGATAATGTCATTTATCAATATTTGCCATGCCTGCTACCAGCTGAATAATTATATCAGTTTATTCAACCTCAGGTATTTGGGAAAATGGTATTTGCAATGCGTTTCAGTCAGCTCCAGCGTAGAAGGATGAAAGCTAATGGAACATAGAGGAATACTCAGAGAAGACATTCATGACAGTCAATTAAGCTCAAATAATAGAGGTTATTTATTTATTGAAAAAATAAATAATAAAAAAATAAAACTTCCAGACATCTGCCACCTATTCTACTTTCAAAAAAAAAAAAAAAAAAAGTCTGTCTGCTTTTAATGTTTAAAACCCTAAAAAGACTCAAGACAGTTTTACTCCCAAAACTCCGGGATAAAAAGTGCGAAGAGGAATTTTGCACATTTTAGCTGTGTTAACTCTGCTTAGATTGAAGAAACCTGATTGCTTGACACTAAACTGCTTCAGCACAGCTGAGGATGGAGGGCTTATCAGAAGAAACATGCTGTTGAGGAAAGAAAGCTGTGGCTTTCCAGCTGACCCACTGGCATTGCATTTGCCTGAGGAGATTATGAAAGGACAGTAGGTGTCATAAAGTCAGCTTTGACTCAGAGCTTTGCATTAGTTGCACTCGTTCTAACAGTAAACAACTGTAATGTCTATAAAGCCACAAAGAAAAAATGCTTTTCCAGCATTGTGCTAGTTGGCTTTATGCATTTAATAATTAAGGTTATACACAAACACATAGCCCCTGTATAAAAAGGTTCTTTAAACTTAATTAGTTGTGCCTCTTGCAATAGCTGCTACCAATCAATATTTCTGAATTCTAGAGCAGCCTATGCAAACACTGCTGCTTAATTATTTTAGTCTTTTTAAAATAATATAGTATTATTTTATAAAACTGTATTATTATTTATTATTATTTTTGGTTATCGAATGGTACACATTGGTCTCTACAATTGTCTTTTTGACAAATTAATCTCCGCTCATGTTATTTAAAATTTTTTTGTCATGTTCATTGCTATTCTGCAAATGTAATGCAATTTGTTGCAAAACATCACATAAACATCACCAATCTAATGTTAGAAAACTTGAAATTTACCAAACCTGTCTTAACTAGTTGCTTATTAGCATTGAATATTTCATATAATATTAGCTATTTATTAGTATTAATAAAATGACATATTAATGTCTTATTCTACATGACAATATTTAACATCCCTAATCCTACCCAATACCCAAACTTAAAAAGGTTAGTCCACCACAAAAATTACAAATTGGTCATTAATCTCTTACTCCCATTTTTGTTAAAAAAATGTCCTTACAATTTAAAGTAGTTAGAAGCATTTGACTGCCAAGTAAATTACACTTTCAAGGTCCAGAAATGTATGAAAAACTTAGTAGTTTGTCACAAACATCTGCCATCAATGGTACAACCTTAACGTAATAAAGCTACAATAATTATTTTTGTATGGAAGAAAACAAAAATAACAACTTTTTATTCAACAATTTGGCACCAGAATGTCATCTAGAGCCATTTTGAGAATATCCACTGCACACTAAATGCAGCACAAGTACACGCTTTTCTACATCAATTATCCATTGATTTAAAGGCAAACAGCGCATCCCTGTGTCACGGCTGAAACAGACGTGAAGCGATATGCATTTTTGCATGCTGTGAATATTCTCCAAAATTGATTATTGACAAAAGCTTACTTTTTATGTTGGAGTAACACTTAACAACTTCCTTACTATTAATAAGCAGCGAATTAGGAATTTATTTCATAACTAATATGAAGGAAGCATTCCCTATGAGTGTTCCCTATTGTAAAGTAATTGTTTGTTAAGATGAAATTGATGCAGGTTTATAAAAACAAAACAAAAAAAAACTGTTAACTGTGTTACTCGGAAAGGCACAAACAGTAGTATGTTATGTTCTAGTTTATGGATCTCTAAACCTGCTCCTGGAGAGCTACTGACTTTAAATCTGCTACAACATCCAACACACCTGTCTGTAATTATCAGGTTTGATTGGGGTGATCTGCAGGACGGTGCCATTCTCCTGGAGCTGGGATTCAAAGACCCCTGTTACAGTAATTTTTAAGACAGGCAGTTCTCAACGGTTTGATTTTCTACAGAAATAGATATGGGGGAAATGGCAATATAGGTTAAACCATAAAATCCATTGTTAAATTGCTTCAGCTTACAGAGAGCAGCTTTGTCTACAGCACCATAGCGTTTAACCAGCTTCTTCATGATAACTGTATTACTGAAAGTAATATACAGATTTCGCCTGATGTGTCTATCAGGGTTGAGCTTTATTAACCAGCAGAAGCAATTCATCAACAATTTTACTGCTTCACTGCCACTGCAAGAAGTCATTTCCAAAAACCAGTGAACTGCACTCACCAGAGCCATTCTCTGGAATATGGCAGAACAACGATTAGATGAATGAGCAAGAGCTGTCTGCACCTTAATACATACCAATAACTGTATAACGGTCAGTCTGAGGAAAGGATGCCATTTGTGTGAAATAAAAAAAAAATAATGTTGACCTCTAATCTACATATTTTGCATAAATAGCACTGTTTCCTCATATCGTAAAATCTGAACTGATTAAATGCGAGTTTGTTGTAATGCTCTTGTCGCTTAACATCCACTCCTTCTCCTTGGTCTTTCTGTTGTCACTTTGTCCGCCCTGATAAATGACTGTATCAGGCTTTACAAGCACACATGCCCTCCCACATAGTTGTTCCGCCACAGTGGATGACCACAGTTGGGTCAATCAATTTGAAATCCTTCCAGAGAGAATGGAGGTGTTCTTCTGTAACATATCACCTTAAAGTGAGGAAGCATTCGATTTGACCATCACCAAACTGGCCTATAAGATCCAAATAGAAACTTTCACCAAAGATTTATGAACTGTATTATCCCTACTGTATCGGTAATGCTACTCTATCCATTCGGGAGGACATACATTAGGAATGTCAAAGAGACAATTACTTCCTGGGCATGAAAGCAACATCACTGTTACCAGCATCCTAGTAGAAGTTGTGGTAGTATTCTTTGTACAAATGATACCTTTGTGTGCTGAGTCTGACATGATAAAGGAAATGGTTATGACATCAGAAAACCAATGTGTTGAGATGATTTCCAACAGTGTTGCACAAAGTGGATCTTCTGCTAGTGCCTAAGGCAAGGAGAGAAATCCAAGACAATTATTTAGCATTATCTGGACTTTCCAAGCTGTCTAGTTCTCACTGTTGGTGATATATGGCAACTATCTTTTCTTGGCCATGCCTTAACTTTTTGCACATTTATGGTATCAAGAAATGAATAGCCATTTTGTAGTCTGGAATCTTACATTACAAGAATAATTTGCATCACTTCAGAAAATGAAGCAATGTAATCAACTTTGCATACATACGGTCTGAAAAAACATGCTTCCTAATATTAATGGGGTGAATAAATAAAGGGAGGTATTTGCATGCTAATTAGCACTAATGATCTTTTTTAGCACAATGATTAACTCCAGGGTGTTCATCTGGGGATTGTGTGCCATGGGAGTTACAGAGCCAGCTGCTGATACCAGCATGGAATGTTCTCGAATGTTTCTATGCATTTACCATGAACCGCAATTGCATTAATCATAGGAGTACTTGGCGCATTTGCCTTATCTTTGCCAAATTAGTGATATATTTACAAAACTAGCAGCCATTGCATATTGTAAATGTGCAAACTGGCATATGGGGTTACTCACTTTAGTAAATGCAAAAGAGTAGCACTATTTATATACACAGTGCCACTCACTGAAATGACGCAGCCTTGGTAAATATGATCAAAGAAGGCTGTGAAAATGAATCTGCATTGTTAATCATTTTGATCTTTTATTTAAAAAAAAAAAAAACTACAAACTTTAAAATTAATTAATTTGTTACTTAAAATATTGGAAGTCTATAGGTGCAATGTTTAAGGTAATAATTAGCAAGTGTATAAATGGTAAGACAACTGACAAAAGGCTATTTTTTCAACTTATTAATCATGACTTTGTCTGGAATGAGTAACAAGAGAAATGAATAAATACTGCATTATCATAGCCTGATGATTGCAAAATTTGAGACATTTTCATATGCAAATGTCTACGCAGTCATACCAGCTGGTGTTTCAGCACTAGCACAAAAAAGCCACAAAAGTATCAAAAGGACACTTTTCCAGTCCTTGTTTTACCCAGTTCTATTAAGCGTCATGTCAGGGCCTGCCAAAGTGTATTTGAGACCACTCTCACGGGTAATGCCACAGGCTTGCAGCCGAAGTCAATGGGAGCATGGCGCTGTTTCCTCAAGGCAAGCCACAATAATTGGGCACACTTAACCATTCATGCTCTCCTACTGGGCATGCCTGTGGCTGTCTGGAGGTGCTGGGCGCCATGTGTTCTTACAAGCCAGATTTTTGGTCATACTCTTACAAACTCTTTTCCATACCCGGTTAGCTAGGGTAGTGTGATAATTGCAATTAAGAAGTGTTTCACTACAAAATTGATCTAATAAATGAGGTGATGTTTTATTCTTATGTAACACAAAAAGACAATTAAACCATCGCTATGTCTTATCCTTACAAAATGACTGACTTGTCAAACATAACTTGGGCTGTATTTGTGCCTCAGCAACTCAGAGACGATCATGCAATCTGCCAGAAAAAGCATTAGCCCACTCAGGCTTGCCATGTTATGACAGTTATTAGGGGATGGAGTAATTGTTTTGGATTTGAAATGGTGTAAGAGATGGCAAAGCAAATGAGGCATTGGCCAGGCTCTCTGATTAGCAGAATAAGCGGAAACATATTCTCTCTTCAGCTCCTCAGATATATCTGCAGTTACATTTTAATAGATTACCATTGTACTTTTATTTATTTTATTTTTCCTTTGTCTGCTATTCACAGAAATAATCATGTTTGGGTTAAACTATCTTTCATCCTTAACATGGAATTAGTTCTGCTGAATTAAGCATTTTAAATAATGGTTCAGTGCACAAACCGTGCTTGCAAGCTTATGCTACAAAAAAAGCCTAGCAGTGATTTGCAATGTCCATTGCTCTAAAATGTTTAACTTTTTGTTTTTCTTGAAATATGTTGTTGCTGCGCTATAAGAACATTTATAAACACTTGTAGTAGCCAAGTCATTGCTGTTGTAGCATTTTATTCACCACCTTATAACTTCTAAATTTACTTTTCATGATTCTGAAATAGCAATGCTTGCTTCTAGTTCATGGAGCTTGCTGTCAGACCTATTATCAACCCAGACTCAGTGGAAATACTTGCCTCTAAATAAAAGTCTGCAACACTGTCATTATATCAACACCTTACTGCACATTTTGTGGCAGTTTAAAAGCAAAACATCTAATAGTGGCACTAAAACTCGTGACCAAGTATGTTTTTGGTACACTGATATGGCTTTGTTTTTCAAGATGCATGTTTAAATGTGGCTGATCCAGCAGTTTTAAATGTTGTACATTTAAATAGCAAATGAGAATCGCTGAAATTACTGGAATGTATCTTAAAGTCTTTTCAATGATTTTTAGTTTTAAGTTAATCAAAGCAACAATTCTTAAATAATAAAAAGAATATGTAACGGTATGGTATATAGAGTAAAAAGAACCCGTGCTGTTGGGGCACAAGAATTAAAGAAGATAATTAATAGAAGGCTGACTTTTCCATTTGTTGACGTGACGTGGTGAGATTCATTGTTATATTAGTTTGTCCATCTAAGGGATATTCACAATTTTTAAGAAGAAACCATAATTGTTAAAAACATGATAAGAATCATATCATATAATGAAATATAATTTGTTGTCACTACTGTAAATCTATATTATTTGGAGCCAGAGTCCACCCAGTAGAGAGATTTGTCCGGAGCCATGGTATCAAACTCCACCAGACCCAATCAACACACCCTGCTTTTATTCCGTCAAGTTTCTAAAATCAAATTTATCACATTTACTTGTGTGCAATTCATTTGATATTCAAGTTCTTGAGAACACCATTAAAGCAGGGTTCTGGGAAAGTTTAGCTGGCTTGGTGTTGGTTTATGGTTGGAACTAAATTTCATAGAACACTGGTCCTCCAGGCCTGGGATTGTAGTATAGTTTGCACTTATAGGACAATTGTTTTTGGGTAACACTCCTTTCCACATTCTTTCTTATCTGACACCCTTGGTTGTGTTCATGGATCTCTAATGGGCTGGTGATCTGAATTAGGTGAATTAAATAAGGAAGAAAAAATGTGAGAGCAGTAGTACATCAGGACTGGAATTGAGAACCATTGTTATAAAAGGATCAAGCCCACTTTGTAACAGCTTAATCACTGTAGGAAGTATCGACAAGTCTTGCTTGTTCCTACACACTGATCTAAAAGTAGAAACAGATGTTTTGTTTGCACCAAATTCACTGGAGAGTGCCAGTAGGATGGATGCTTTGCCCACACCCAAAACCATCTGCTGCTCTAAATAGCACTCATGGACACATTCTGGCTTCATATCAGTTCACGAGGTTCAAGTGCAATTTATATACAATATGCAGTTATGCATAGATCTTTAAAGATTGAATTAAATCCATCATATGATTCGAATCATCAAGTGTGACAAAAAGTGTGAGATGTTTATAAGCATTCTACTGTTTTAAGAGATTCTACTATTTTATTAAAACTTAATATGTAACTTATTATTTATTAAAACCTACATCACCAAACTTATATCTACCAAAAAGCTTTTTAGTGTGTGTGAGAGGAAATTTCAAGCAAAAGTTTGTCAGTGGAGCTGCCTTTCAAAAGATGCATAACAAAGATGAAATTCAGCCTAACTGAAAAATAAATAAATAAATAAATAAATGGATAAAAAGTCACATGAGTCAGAATTCTGCTCAAAATAGAATGAAAATCACACAGTGTATGCATGTCACTACATTTATGAGATCACCAAGGTCTATTGTCTGTAAATTTTGCAAAAATTGCTAAAATGCCTAAATGGCTGTTTAAAACTATTCATATATGTATAATTAAGTTTTGACAGTTTGCAAGAGTATTAATGCCCATGGTATGAAACTGAGAGCTGTGAGATGCAAAAGAAGTGAATGAGTGAATGTTTGGACGCAGCCTACAAGTTGCCAGATCCAGCTATTATAAGTGTCTTTGGACTTGACATTTCTACTTAATTTAACACGTTGATTAATAAAGTTAATCAAGTAGGAAGTCGCAGTATACACACACACACACACACACACACATACACACATATTATATGTCAGAAGCATTAATAACCTTATAAACATTAGCATATAACACTAGGAGATTGTGCATTAGCATATAACACTGGAGAACAAGTAGGTTACAGAGTATAAATGAATTAATGAATTAATGAATGAAACACCAGCCATTTATTTATTTTTATTTTTTTTTTTACTTTAGTGGGAGTTCACAGCTACAGTTGTAACTTACTGAGTGATATGTGTAGGTACAAATATGTAAATTAAGTGACAACATTTTTGGTAATGAGAGTACAAATGTGTAACAGGGCTAACAGCAATTTTTGGTAATAAAGTGTTATATTTATATTAAGTGGACAGTTCCTGGGAAGTTACCATGTAAGTATTGCATGGTATTACGGTGGTGCAGCAACTCAAGACCCAACTTATCCCATTTTACATATCCCTATCCCTTATCCCATTTCCACCCCTAAACCTAGCAATCTCCACCCCAGATCAAGTTGTACGAATTACTCTTATAGATGTTGGGTAACAAGGTATTTTGATGGTCCCATATGAACATTCAGTTGACAATAAGGAATTTTGCACCTACATGTCAACTAACTTTCATTAGAGTATAAGTAGACTGTCTGATTATTATATGCTAACCCTTTATTGTGGTGATCTACCAACAGACATTCTACTGAATATAGGTAGGTTTTCAAGAACATGTCAACTTATTCTAACCTAACCTACCAGTCTACTTATACTCTAATGACAGTTAGTTAAAATGTAGGTGTGATTACTAATAAGTTACTTATTGTCAACAGAATGTTCATAAAGGATCATCAAAATAAAGTTAAACCAGATCTTGTCTTTTTTTTGGGCACTATTTATACATATTTTCATGAGACCAGGCTCTGTGTTCTGCCACTAGTGTTAATTTTAGTTGGGAACTGCAATGAATAGTATGTATAGGCAATGTATAGGTAGGTTTTCTAAGTAGAACCACATTTTCCTGTGAGCCTATGTTGAATTAATTAGACATTTTTTAAGAAAATGTGATTATTACTGCTTTCATGATTTTCGTTTATATTCTGCACATGGCTAGTCCTCCTCATGTTCTGTCAGAAGAAATAACCATCTGCCCATCTGCCTGTCAAACCACACTCATCCCTCTGTCCTCCACTTTAATGCACCCATTCACTAGACATCATGTCCTGTGAGGCAGCCGTAAGCTCCGTCCAGCTGTTTCACACTTCCCTTCAGATTTTGGACAGCCTGTTCGTGCTAATGTAAAGCCAGCGTGGAGTCCCTGAGCATCGCTAAGCTCCAGACATGATGTTCACGGGCACACTGACCCGATCAGCAACGCAACGAAAGGCTCTGTGCATCTGTACTATTTTCATGAACTTTTGCTCCCTTTTCCCTCTGGCCACTGTAAGCTTTCTCTGGCTTATGACAGGATGAGAAAGGTGTCTCCAGAGAAACAGTGAAATATTCAATTCTCTCTATAATGATGGAGGACAGCCAGAGGAACGTAAAGCAGCTGCTGTCTCATCAAATTCACTGTCAATAGATTCTCCCAGCTGCCCTTCTGATGCTCTAGACATCAATCAGCTCACCATTAAGGACTGAAATTTTGGACACTTTCACAGAAAGCTATGCTGCATTCATCACAAAAGCTGACAGATATAAAAGACACCACTGCCTCCACTATTCTTAAAGGAGGATTTTTATTTCTTAATACGTTTGAGTTAAAAGGATTGGTTTTAAGGGGAAATGTAAATTTTGTCATCGCTTCTGTTTCAGCTGTTTGCGTTTTCCAAACCCATAAGGCTTTCTTTATTCTGCATATTTTTTGAAGAATGTTCACACTTCTTTTGTACTTACATATGACATAGTGTAAAGAAAAATTACAAAAAGCACTCTAGCCTGTATAAAAATTACCATAGCCCGTATATAAATCCCTCAAGCAAAGCTACAGTATATGATTTGACCAGTGTAAATTTATTAGGCCAGTTTCTTTTTCTGGTTACACATTATTTTGAAAGTTCACTTTAGACATTCTACTCAATATTTATTTTCTTCTTCTCCAAAAGGAAAATTTTGAGTGCCTAAATATGCTCAAAGACTCAATAAACTTTGCAAACGCACCAAAAGAAGTGAAAATGTACATCTGATCATTTTAGAAGTGGGTGTGACAAAATGGTTCCTATAAAATTTCAGCAAAGTACCTCTGAAGCTATGTTTTACAGACATGCACGGAATTTGGAAGACACACGTAATATACCAATACATGCAAAAAAGAGGGATGAGTGTGGATTGACAGGCAGAAATAGACAGAACTTAATTGAGTGAATCCGGATAAGATTTTCAGTGATTAATAACACATTTCTGCATTGTACCTTGCACAGAAATATTTATCCCAGCAGAGAGGAATGGAAATAAAACACATTATCTTGTGGAACTGCTTTTAGACAAAAAAAAGAAATTTGTCGCTCTCAGGCAATGAAAAGATGTTCAGTACATTTTTTTTAAATGCTTGCAACCAATCCAAATGTTTGAAAAGTATCAAAGAACAGTCCGATAAGGTGTGGGAGTTACTGTTAAGCACCATTTGAAGGCGAGACGTCCTGTTCTGACACGTGGTCACAGGACCACATGTTATGAGACGGAAAGATTATTTGCTTTAGTAATGTTATTTAAAATGACATAAACTCATATATAAACATATAAACATATAACATAAAACATATATATGTGTGTGTGTGTGTGTGTGTGTGTGTGTGAAGGTGTAGAGAAGACTTTTTATGGTTTTTATTTTTTATTTTGCACGTTTAGATATTCAGAGCAACATTGCACAGTAAGGGGTAAGGAACGGTTCCTATACCTAACCAGGATTTCCCATTGACAGTACATGCGGGTGTGAAGAAAGGGAAGATGCAAGGTTCCTCGGTGTGCAGGAACACCCACGGTGATGTGCAAAAAGTCTAAGATGCACCTCTGTTTCGCACAGAGTAATATATCATTCCATGAAGTACACGATGTAACGTGACACACTACATCAGAGCTGAGAAACTTTGGTCCTGGAGGGCCACAGTCCCGCAGAGTTAGCTGCAACCCCAAACAAACACATCAGAAGTAGCTTAACTAATGTGTTTTAAGATCACTAGAAAGCTACAGGCAGGTGTTTTTAATTAGAGTTGGAACTAAACTCTGCAGGACAGTGGCCTGACAGAACCAGCCTTGTACCAAGATACAAACCTACATCTGTATCAAGTGCGATATATCAATGTGTTTCAAGTGTTCTTGATGATTTCTTTGCATTTTTGGACAGATTTGTAATTTTGTAATGCTCTCGGACATTGTCTTACGTGAATAGAGAATTCTCTGTGATTCTATACCATTGTTGCCCAAAATATTTTGGATGTGTTATCAATAAAATGCTCCCAAATAAATAAGTAAAAAAAAGTCATATAGACAACATTTACGATCCTTTATTTTGCTTTGTCATATTTGGAAAGTCTTAGGAAGAATATGAAAGTGAGTAGAAACAATGACAACATTTTGAGTGAGCTTTAATAAATATGTATTACAGAGCAAGCACAATGATTAATATAAATACTGACAGGTGTTCAATATTTATTTTAATTGGCATCATTCTCAAAAGCTTTCAAGCATGAAGAAGGACGCAGTGAGGGCCTGTGGGGAGAAAATGCCACACCTGTTGTTTTGATTGCCATGTGGTGACATGAGAGAAAACTGGACCTACGA
Organism: Puntigrus tetrazona; assembly: GCF_018831695.1. Taxonomy (NCBI): domain Eukaryota; kingdom Metazoa; phylum Chordata; class Actinopteri; order Cypriniformes; family Cyprinidae; genus Puntigrus; species Puntigrus tetrazona. The sequence goes on from NC_056716.1 coordinate 8,972,294, forward strand.
CAAATTACCCGAGATCCCTGTTGGATTTCATGAATAATAAGATAAAGGTATGAATTAGCAATGCTGCCTGGCTGGTTGCTGCTGCTCGGATTCACTTTTTTTTTTTTTTGGGATTCACAACAAGAAGATTAAAAGATTTTCGGGGTAAGGTTTGAACCTTAATTGGGCTACTTCCCAATAAGACTTTTAAAACTATGGAGAAATGTTAATTAATACAGTTTTCCCCCCTTCTTCGTGTTGTTGTGCAGAGGAGCTGTGCTTTAATAAGATAAGGCTCTGATTTTTCATGTAGAACAAGAAATTAAATATTGTATGTGATGTTTTGTAGACACTACAGAAAACAGTAACTTGAGTTAAGATTGGGCCTTTTACGTGCAAACAAGCAAGCTACAAAAAGAACGCACTAAAGGGTTATTCATCGATAAACTCACTGACTGACGCTGTTTTTAATACGCTTGATGTCTCAGCAAAAAAAATTAATATTCTATAACAAATACTAATGAAACGAGCTGTCGATGTTGTATTGTCCTTGTATAACAACACCTGAATAATTGAACGAATATTTAAACAAAAGGGGCTGAATAAAAAATGACTTCAAAAAGTATCTCAATCACTGCAGCTAGCAGAGTCATTTTTATATTTATCTGTTTTATCATTTTTGTATCTTCTCTATAAAAAAATCCAAAAAGGAGAAAATGTACGTAGTGACATTTATTATTACTGTTATCTACAGGAAGCAACTTTTTTATGGTTATGTATGAGTAATGTTATTACATGAAAGGTCGTCTTACCTTAATTATTAAAATGGCCTTGTATAAAAATTATTTCTATATGAGGAGTATAAATTACTCTGGGGGAATTGTATAGAGGCAGGTAATGATTGTAATGATCCTAACACCTACATTTTTGCCTAACTGTACTTTCTTATAATTTAAAGTTACTGACAATCTGCTTAATTAAAAAGATCATTTGTTAACTGACGTTGCATGTAATCTTTCCTCTTTGATCCTAAGCCCGTCAGTGCCTCTTTTTCAGAAAGTCACTGTAAAATTATAGTTAATAAGGACTAATTCAGCACATCAAATGTGAGCCACTTTTTTAACGACGGAGACTTGAATGAAGGTCAAAGCTACTGTGATGCTTTAAATTGAATGCACAGTCTGATCAGGAGGTGTTTTATCTATTTCCTCATTCAGCGCCACACACAATTAAAATCCAGTCCCAGACCGAGATTATTTATTTTTAATTACGAATATGGCTTTGATAGAGAAACCGCTTTGCTGTCTACTCTTACACGTAGGCATCATCAACTGTGTTCTCAACGACATTACTAGCATATTCTCATACTGTCATTTTTACAAATGTCATTTTTAAGCCGATATGTACAGTAAGTATGCAGTATGCTTCAGTAAACATGTATGCACGCTATTTTAGCATGTAAAGCGTCTTATTCTGCGCCTAAAAATATCATTTTCTAAGCTGTTTTCCTAATGGTGACCGATAATGTAGGGAATACCTGGTACACAGACACACTTTAAATAGTCCTTTTGAAAGAGGCTGTTTTGATCACTATGTTTTGATACTGAAAAAAACCCCAGTATATTCATTTTTCAGTTCCCCCATATTGCATTTATTTTTTTACTGAGCTCATTTGCAACGCATTCCAGCATTTTGTCCCCTGCAGAGCTACTTTAGACATCCAAACAAGGTGTTCTAGCATCATTATGTTGCACAATTTCGCTTACAGCCATTGTGTTGAGTGTGTGCCTATGCAGGAAGCTCACTGTGCCGCCTTGTTATTCTGTTTTATATCAGAATATGTAATATCCCATACCTTGAAGCTGTGGGTGGAAATATGACCATTCTGACGGCAAAAACTGGGCAAAAACTAGAGAGAGAAAAAAACTGTCATCAGAGTCACCACTGATGTTAGAGGAACTTTCTTGCCGTGAGTTTGGGCTGCTTGGGGTGGCATGCAGTCGTACAATGTGTCATCACTCACAGCTCTGATGTCTTCCCTAATTAACCAAAGCAATCTACAGCAGACACACACACACACACACACACACACAGTTGTCTGCCTGTCTCTAATGACGTCATGGAAGATAAGTGTAATTAGATTCTCTGTTGAGTATGCATGGTGCATCAACGTATGCACACTTTTACTTGTTTCTCTGCATCTCTCTGTCTCTTCGCTTCTTTTTGCAAACACATCAGCGAAACACGCTGTCCTCTTCTCATTTTCTCACTACGTGTCCTCTCTCCTCTCACGCATCCACTTCGCCCACCAACCCTTACACGCTGCACGCTGTCTGCCCAAAAGCATTTCCAGACACACGACTGTGTCTGTGGTGATATCCTCTGCATCTGTCATGCTAGTTGCATATTCAAATGAATCGATTCAATATGCCACCAAAAGATTTTGTTCAGATTGTAGTAATAGCATATTACATACTCATGATACACTGTCCCTTTTTTTAATAGGATATGATATCCATGCGATATGCATCGGTAAATAGCTCAAACAGTAATATGCTACATTTACACCATGGGTAGTACTTTATGCACATTTCTTAATTAAACACGCTTATTATGTGCATGTCTAATTAAGAAATAATGGAAATCTCTCCATTAGCAATCTCAGTGGCAGTTGTCGCAAACGCATGCATGGTCCTTGGAAGTATGCAGCATGCTTACTGACGTCTTTTCAAATCGGTTGATCTTTAATTCGTGTGTACTACAACAAATACTATAGTCCTGAGCCGTGATGTCAAAGGCAGCAAAGTCGAGTTTTATTGTACATTGTTGTTCAATGTACTGTATGCGTGTACAAAATGATTAATAATTTTGAATAAAACAATTTCAGTTTATATATTGCTTAGGCATATGCGACCTTGGACCACAAAATCAGTCATAAGGGGCAGTTTTGTGAAACTGAGATTTATATATCACATGAAAGCTGTATAAATAAGCTTTATTTCATTGATATATGGTTTGTTAGGATAGGATCAAATTTGGCTGAGATACCACTATTTGAGTCTGGAAGATCACTTTGATTAAATTCCGATGAGTACATGCATTATTAAAGACTTCATTTAGACAACTTCTAAATTAAGTTCTTAGCAATGCGTGTTACTACATTTTACGTAGGGATTTTACAAAATATCTTTATGGAACTAGACTTTACTTTATATACTAATTATGTTTGGCATAAAAGAAAAATAGATTCAACAATGTATTTTTGGCTATTGCTACAAATACACATGCAAATTAAGACTGGTTTTGCGGTCCAGGGTCACAGCTGATTTTGAACTGCAGCCAGTGGAGAAAGTCCCTTTTTGCCAGCAGTATCGTTTATTTACCCATATGCTGTGTTAACAGGGGCAAACTGTCTATACTAACCAGCCAATGCGTATCTCTTAGACCAATCACATGAGGGGTATTAAAAAATATGTCTAATATTTCTTACTTGTCATTTAGCACACTGGAAAATCAAAGGTCTAGTTGAACACATTGAATCATCAATAATTACTGATAATTTGCAAATACGCTGTGAAAAATGTTGACCAGTATGACCATGTGCGAACACACACACACACACACACAAAACAACCAAAAAATTATATAAATAAAAACAGTACACTGGTTATTGCTCTCAGACCAAAACCTAAGATCATGACGAGTAAACCACAGTTCATTTTTAGTTTTACTCTGCCTTGAACTAATTTCATGGCTGATCTGCTCAGCTTTCCAATACAACAGGCCAATTCTTCCTAGACAAGAGAACCAAGTGCTCTGAGTGCCCAGAGAGAGACTTGGGGTTTCAGCTAGTGTTGTCCCCATTTAACGGGTCAAGAGCAAATTAAAATGTGCAGTAAGCGCTCCATGCAACCACTAATTAAAACTTAATATAGGTTTTAATATTCATAAGCGTCCTTGGAATTGATTCTGTAGGTAAATGCATGCTTCTTCACTTCAGTGACCTTACGCAAAGTCACAGACACTGACTCATACATGGATATGCTGGGAAGGGCAGGAAGCATTATATTTTAAAAAGAGGATCATGACTCAGGTTTGGTATCAAATCCAAGTCCAATAGGAAATGGAGTGGCTGCTGCTGCGTTGAAGAAGACTATTGGTACTGACAGTATCCCGACATTCATTCACATGGATGAAGTCATTTTAGAAATCTTTTCCGGCCATCTGGTAAAGCCAGCCTGTGAATACTGCAGTGATATAGATAACATTTCAATGTTTAAAGGGGTCTTATCTTATCAAACCAATGGAAGATGGCCAGATCATTTGAGAAACCTTCTGGAAAGCATTATTTATTTAAGTTATTTCTAAAAATACATAAATGTACAGTACATTTCGCATATTCCATGCTTTCTTTATGTCTCATTAAATCGTATGACCTTATTTAGAGTCATGTCTTTTTCTTTTTATTAATTTTAATATGCTTTGATTGTAATTTGCTGTTTTAGGCATTGACGTACAGGCATTCGAACGTAAGTGCACAATGAGGAAAATGACACATTTCCCATTAATTAACGTATATTCATTTTATGCGGTGCACAATGCAGATAATTAAGAGTGGCAGCTGTTGTGTTACAGAAAAGCATATTTAAAAGCCAGACTGATGAAGCTCCCGACGATCCAGTTCAATTATTTTGCTTCTGATGACATTGATTAATGAGGATCGGGAAGCCATTGTAAAAATCATATGTTTCCTTTCTGTGGAGTCGAACCAAGTTTCTTAAGACTGCTTTGTGGAGTTGAAAAGTGAAATCCATACGGCATTAGGCCAAGATAAATCAGGGTTAAACATATCTTTCCTAGGTGTAATTAAAGCCTTGAGTATTGTTTTCCAGCTAGAATTCTAATACTTTATCCTTGGCAAGGACTCTTAGCGTGTACTTAGGAGTAAATAAATAAGCTTAAAAAAGAACTTGAGAGAGGCAAAGTGCATTAATATGCATTTATTCAGTGGGTGGTGCACAGAGAGAGAGAGAGAGAGAGAGAGAGAGAGGGAAAAGGGCTCAGTGATTATAAACTAATGGCTATTTGCACTGAGACTGAGACACATACTATTTTTTTATATTAGTCAGCAAGAGGAAATGCCACTCTTTCTCAACAGCTAATTTGTAGATTTATCCTTAGAAAGACAAGAAGAACAAACGCTTGCATCCACATCCAAAAATAAACTTTACACAACCATGGAAATGCAGACACTAATGTATGGTCCACATATAACAAGCATTTGTGTGTGTGTGTGCACGTACAATACTGACATGTTTTTTGCATCTAAACGTACAAAATTGACATATTGGAGACACCTAGAAAATAATCCTCTTGAATATTGAAATTGAGGCATTGATTTTATTACTGTTGTTGTTTTTAGTTGTCATATGATCTTGTTTTCAATTAATTATATAAAGGATACATAAATATTTCACAGCTGTTGAAATATATCTATGTGATACGTTGTAGCGTCAATAAAAAAAGTGCATAGATTTATGTTTTATGCTTGTAAATGTTACATATTACTACCTGTGTATAAACAATGACACCAGGCTGTGTGAACATATCACTCGAATCACCCAACCCGGTGTTGTAGGTTTTGATATAAGTATCTTATTTAAAAAATCCTTAGCGCAGTCCCAAAGAGCAAGCTGGCTGTGATCCGTTTCTGTGTTGGCCAACTACCATCCGTCCTCTGACTCTACCATCACTGGGACAGATTGGAGGCCAAATGCTGACACAAGTTTTGTCCAGATGGCACTTAATTGGTCACCAGAAAGAGCTAAAACATTGTTGAATACAGAATGGCTTATCAAGCACTAACACAAAATCCCATTTTAAAAATAAATCTGAGCTACATGATACACCCTGGTTTAGAAATACATAAATAACCTTTCGTTTAAATATTCAAGATGACTGGAATTCCCAAATTCTGTTGAACCTGATTTCTACAAAATGTTTGTTGCTTTAAATACTGTAAAAGATGCAGATAGACAAGATGTATAGACACACACACACACACACACACACACACACTGATTAGTAAGCTCATTATTCCCTAACCTCCCACTTTTAAGTTTGTAATCACTAATGTGTGCACTGACAGAAAAACAATCATGCTTCCCGCATGCACAGATCATTATTGTCATGTGATGTTTACTGAATCCACTGAGAGACTCTTAAAGCCTCTCCACTGATTGGGTAGACTGAATTTTAAGGTTATTTTCTTTTTATCTTCTTTTTTTTTCTCCTCGCTAATTAAAGGCAATCATTGCAGCACTGCCAGATCTTGTATACTTGTATAGATGCATCCACTTTATCACTCCTAAATACTGATAGACGTTCTACATTACCGAACTGGTTTATAATATCCTGAAATTTATCATCAAATACAAATGAATGCAAACAGATAGAATACCCCAGGTAACCTTTTTACTTAAAGGAAATGGGTTTTGACTGTAGACTTTGTAATATTAGCCAGATTCTTTGGAGAAAGATTAATTGGCTTCGCCCTCAAATTTTTTTTTATGAACACAAAAATTATGTTTACACACACCCTAAAGTGTGTGTGTGCAATGAAAGCATGCAAACAGCTTCTTAATTGATCAGAATGTGCAAAGTTCAGACCGGGCTGACAAAACTTTTCTGGATTAAACTGTGTCCAAAACTATATTTTGTTAAGATTTTGGTACACTATACTGCCACTTCATGATATTTGTGATAAGTACCGCTACGGCACATTATGTTGCCCTTACAGTAATCTTAATGTTGTTCTGCAAATTCAACAATCAATATAAGTTTTTTGAAGCATCATTGCTAAAATGTTTTCATTAGGTTATGAAACGAAAAGCTTTAAATGCATAATGTCAGCAATATCTGTTTATGGCATGATAAGCTGATTAATGAGCTGTGGTATATTGTACCATTAAGCCAATAAATCCTGCTGATGCTTTTCATTAGCTGTAATAGCAAAGTTATGGGGAATAATTGTTTCAACAGATCTGTGGCGGCTGGTGGCAGATTTTCTAAGTGGGACGCCAGATCCCAAAATGTTAGCATACATCCCGATATCATCTTAGTATAACGAAAGGAAAAGTATTAAGACAATAAACTCACAAAATAATTTTCTGCAAGCATTTTTGTTAATGAAAAGCTTTAGTTTTTCATTTGAGTGATAATTCATTATATTTTAATAATCACACACACGCATTTAATTAAAGGGGTCACAAAATGTTGCTAAAAAAATAACATTATTTTGTGTATTTTGTGTAATGCAATGTGTTTATGAAATTTAAGTTTCAAAAACACATTACAAAAACACATCTCCACATACGGTACAAAATAGTTTCTCCTCTAAGCCCCACCTTCCTAAAACTGGTTGATTTGTATAAAGCTCATCATTCTAAAAAAGCGACGTGTGCCAGCTATCCAGTGCATTGTGATTGGCTGAATACTACAAACGTCTGATGGAAATGTTACGCCACTTACCATCAGTGTTGGGTTAATTAATTCAGTTACATAATATATGTAACTGTAATTAAGTTGCAGTTGCTTATGAAAAATGTTAACGATTCCCAAAGGGATTACTTTTGAACATTTACACACGTTATTTATTACTTTCCCAAACTGCTCAGAGTAGCCTGTTGTAAAATATGAGACATGCCCTACATCCGTGATGTGGAAAACACAGACGAAAACGACATAAAAACACTATACTTCACTGCTCAAAGCTCGTGTTTGAATAGTAAGTAGCAGATTCTTTTAATAAGAAAATGCAACTTACTTGGAGGTTGTGAGTCAGAAGAGCCAGAGTTGAAATGACTTCAATTTATATCCTCTGTGCACAACCAGCATTGGCTGCTCTGTAGATGTTTAGGAAGCAGTCCTCCTTAAATGTGCGAACTTTAATATTTCTGATATATTATAGGAATTTTCTGAAACAGTGTTGGAAATAAAACTTAACTACTGTTGTTTTAGTTGACTTTTGAAACACACAAACGAAATGGTCTCCAGAACATGGCACTGGCAGCAACGCTAAAATGAGAATAATAGCTCCAACTTTTTATTTATTAAGCGGGTTGTTGACAAGTCATAACTTTTACAATAAATATCTCTTTGGTTTTGAGACTTGGTCTTTGCAGAGGGAAACTTGAACTCGACCCCTTTACAAACGACTGAAAAAGAATAAAAGAAGTGCACTTGAAAAATTACACTAAAATGTCTGCTTAAAAGCAAGATATATATAATTCTATGTCGTGCTAAAAGAAACTACGCTTGCAACCACAGGTCAAGAGCTGTAGTTCCCGAACACAAACCTTGCAATTCTGTTTGTGAATGTTCGATGGAAACACTAACTCGTTGAACTCAGCGAAAGCGTTTGGCTGACAATGCTGTCAGAAAAACACGTCCCAGGCTGATTCAGCCACGCGTGACTTTATAGTGTGAGTTTTGTGAAGGATTTGGATCTGTTCATCAAACCCCTGACGATGTTTAGAAATAAAATGTTTAAGAAACCTATTGAAGTTTTGTCATTTTGCATGCTTTTTCAAAAAAAAAAGAAACCACAACGAAAAAAAACTTTTAAATCTAATAACATCTGAATGTCTTGATGCAGTGGGACTGATTGGGGTCATTGCTTATTTGATGAAGAGTTCTTCATTTCCATCTTTAAGACCTCAATTAAAGGAAGAAAGCTAACAAAGAGAGAAACCCTCAGGGGCTATACTAGTGGTCCAAATAGAAGGAACTCTAAATGAAACTGACTGTCGGTGAGGTTCGCTCTGACGCACAGATATTGTCTGGGGGCTTTCTTGTGATGAAATGGGTTGCTGATTGAATCTAGAGAGGGGAAAAGATCCTACTTTCACTGGCAGGGAGAACATACATGGGACATTAAAATTGCGGATAGCCTTTCAGTGAAGTAATATTATAATATTTATAACAGGGTTAGCAGCAGGATGCAGCTTTAGGTTTTGGTTGACTCGGTTTCTTTTCAATTAATTTCGGGTATGCGTCCGTGGTGTGACCATGGTGTAATCAATATTGCATTATCGTCTATGTGAAATATAAATTCAGATAATCTTTCAAAAACCCATTAAGTGTATAAAACGTATAGCTGGGTATTGTAATCAATTGCTCATCTCAGATAATTAACTCTTATTTTTAGAATATGTTGAAACAGTCATGTAAGTAAATGTGTGCCTAAATTGCACATATAGGAATATTTAAAGTATACAATATCTTATTTTTCCAATCCAATATTAAACACAATAAAATTGCATTGGGTGCAACTCACACTTTTGCATTTATTTCTGCATAATCAATCTTTTCAGGCAAAATTAAATTATCCAGTGATTAATTGAATGATCACTTTTATACATTAAAAAATTCAAACACACACACACACATAAAAAAATATAAACATAAAATGATTGTTTTGAGCAAGGTTATCACACCAGATAGGACAGACCACCTGATGTGAAATTGTATAAATTATTAGATCTTTGCACCACCTGCTGGTGACCTTTGTAGATATCTATGAACCTAACAGAACCGGTGTATAATTACACAAGAGATAATGATGCAATAACGCTGATATATAGGTGAGAGTGCATAACTAAGGAAACTAACTAGGACACTCTAAAGGATAAACTAAAAACAAGCTAAATGTAATCCTGGCAGCAACAAACTCAAATTCATGCATCAGATTTATAAATAAATTAATATATTGTCTATATTAAGCCTGCTTGCTTACAAATTCATAACAAATTAGAAATAAACTCAATGCCGGACCTAAACACTGTATCTGAAAATAAGAGATACAATCTTTCCTTTTTTTTTTTTTTTTTTTTTTTTGTCTCTGACAATAAAATGGAAGCTTAAACAGGAAAAAGCAAACCACACTCACAAATCAGCACCGGGGGCTGTCAGGACTACCCCGCATCTTGAGTAACAATGGAGTCACATTGTGTTAACATGAACTGAATTAGCATATTCTCAGTGTCATGTTCGGAGATCAACATGCAGGAAACCAGAGGCGCTGTGACAGTTCTGTCATGACATCCATATTAAAACTGTGATGTATTGCAAGAACTCTGCGCTTCTAGCTTCCACTGATATAAACAGGATGCTGTGCTTTTTCTTTCCCCCGATGTTGCAAATCATACCGGAACATCCTATTACTTTCGATGGACTCTGCAAAATTACAGTGTTTTATAGGCTGCTTGTATGATTTAGATGACGGCAGAATGTAAATGAGTTTTGGTCTGTTTTGCAATATGTTTGAAGAATCCCGTTTTCCTGGCTATAAACTATTGATTCTGAAAGTAAAATCAACAAACAACAAAGTAGTCTTTGCTTCAAGTTTGTAGCCATGTTGTCAATAATCAGCTTTCACATTGCTACAGACGGTTGGTACGTGCATGACTTGTGAGAATAGAAATGTGCAGAAGCAAAACGTTGTTTAAAATGTGCATGGATGCGATACAAGTATTAATAGCATATGGGTGTACATCAGTTAACTTCAATCATCAATTTGAATTAATCCAATGTGATTTTATATTATCTTTTACCACATTTTCTATACTATACAGATTACCAGCATTTACATATACATATGTGTGTGTGTATGTGTGTGTGTGTGTGACTGATCACATTTCCAGATCACAAAGGCATTTTTATAAAAACATGCAGAAGCTATTTTTTTTAACAAACCCTAGGAATGAGCAGTGCTTTTTATACCTGTCCTGAGACCTACCACTGCACATTTTGGATGCGTCATCCTATCTACTGAGATGTCTTTATCTGACTGATTTTTGAAGGCAGCATAAATGTACAGTATTCTTCGCTGCCTATATGACATCTCATTATTCTGTGCATTCAATTCCATGACAGCTGAGCAAAAAAAAACATGTCGTATGAGGCAGTCAGTTTGGTTGTAGATGTATTTTTTTTTAAATGACTAAAATTAGATTTTATTTCGAGTGAGAAATCGGTATAATAGTTGTTTTCAAATGTTTTCAGAGGTGTACAAAGACGTTACACAATGAACTGTTATGTGAATATAAATAGCTCATTCTAAGTTAATAAAAAAATATATAAACCAGGGGTCACCTTACATAGAAGTCGCCATCATGTCCGTACAGTATCCCTTTAAGGACAAACTGATCGCGTTTAGTCACCATGCTGTTCTAGCCACTTAAATAACACTGACACACAATGATGAAGTAAAATTAATATCTGCAATAATATATTGATTTATTTAATAATTACATTTTTTTACCTTTGCAAAGAAATCTTACCTTTATGTCTCAGACTACGACATAAACTGTCACCGTAGCTTCTCTAAGGAAGGGGTGATTACGATTCACAATCTCAACAACTAGATGTCGCTAAAATTTACGCATTTGTTTGTTTTTTTTACATAATAATTATTTGTCAATAGCAAAAACAGATAACACCTTTTATTTTCATTTTACACCTTGAAGAAGATATCACAGGTTCATCAAGTTTGTTGAACGTATCCATCCTCTGTCACTTTCAGTCAGTTTTGATTGAACTCCTCTTATCTAGCGGGCCTTTTCAAAGCAAAAGTAGCCTTGACACCTGACCTGAATACAGTGCGCTGATTCGCTAAAATGGACTTGTCGGCTTCTGTGCAAAAAACAACAAGGCCACTTATCAGCTTTTGCAGTAAAACGTTATTGACTTTTATGACAAAACGTCTTTCGGGTTCAGATTGAGCTATATGTGGAGAATAACGCATTGCAATCAGCTTTTAAGTGGCTGTTATAGTTATGTTGCAAATATATTTACATGAATTTTCACAAGCTTTATTGTACATTTTTCAAAATTTTAAAGGTCATTATTTGGTTAACATTATCTTTGTGTGATTGCTTAACAACTGTCATCACCCTTTCAGAATCCCTCCTTTGACAGGAACTATCTGAGATGCCCTTCTGTTTTCTTTGTTTTTTTTTGCCAATAAACGTTTTGTTGGCTGTCAGAATGCACTCAGCTTCCTGAGTTAAATGGTCCGTCCTCCCCAGAGAGGAGGTGTGTGGATACTGGCTTTATTGTTGTTGATAAGTACCTTCAAAGTCCCTTGTCTGGGACCTAAATGTCACCATTCAGTTTGTCCATCGCAAGAGTTTTTGACAGAAGCAAAACTTGTTCTCACACCATACTGCCACTCATAAACCGCTAACTAATATTTAAACATCTTTCTACATGTTACTTTTTTCTGGTTGTTTTCTCAGCTTACCTACTCATCGTCTCAGATGCTCATCCTCAAGCTGGTATAAAACACACGGCATTTGCTTCCATTAAGACATGACAATCTGAATATGTTATTTTCCCTGATATTGAAAACAAAACATATGCACGAGATACATTATTTGTTTATCAACACAAACTTTTCAATATTGGCTTTTATGGAATAACAAAGAATGCTGGAGTGAATTGTTTGAAAAAAGACATCTGTTAGGTTGATGCAGTGACAGACATTAAATTCAGTAAACTTTTACAACTGTATAGCTGCAATTGTATTAATACTACTACTGCTAGTAGTAGTATTAGTAGTATTAATAGTAGTAGTAGTAGTAGTAGTTGTTGTTTTCCTTTTAACTCTCATTCAGGAGACTTAGAAGTTATCTTCCCTTACCCTGCCCTTTCCTTTTATCCTCTCTGTAACATTGATTGTCTTCATGCCACTTTGTTATTGATTTTTCAATACCATATTGCATGGGCCTGATATGGCACTTTTCCAAGTGCCTCCTGCCAAGGGATGGGGGAATTTAATGCACTTGTCTTGTGGCTTGTAAATGATTTAAGATGTTTTCAGTAATGCTCGCCAATAAACCTGGATGATCACACTTGACGTCGGGAAAGTTTCACCCTTTACCTCTATTACAAAAAATACATTGCCCGACATTGTAATGATATTGATAGCACGGAGTACTGATGAAAAATGTGCATTCTTTTAATCGATCCTAAAATCCACAGTAACCTGCATCTTCTGGAATTTAAGTCTTAATTTATGGTGCTATTGAGTGAGTAAATGTGTATGTGCAGTCATTCTAAAACATCCCGTAAGAAGCTTCCAATTAGAGGCAGGGTTTAGTTTGAGCTACTCATCAAAGGTTTCATTAAGGATTAAAATGAGCTGACTGTTAAAGCTGTTTCCTAAGAGATACATGTTCACCACCTCATACAATTCAAATGATACATAGTATATTCATTCACACTTGAGAACAGGGACGTGGCGAATACATCATATGCATACAGAAAAGTACCGCTAACGCGGTATGATACAGAAACTGTCATTAAAGCAATATTTCACTCAAATTAAAAATTACACCATTCTAGAACATTTTAGATATTTTCCTCATCTAACACACCCGATCAACTTTTCAGCTCATTAGCAGAAACTGCAAGACTTATGAGCGTCCAATAAGGGAGACAGAAAGTTATATATGTATTTCTATCAGGATCAATATTGTCAAAGATGTTTTGATGTAGATGTATTGTCAATATTGACAATTAGCATACATTTTGTGTTGGCCATATGGTTCTATTCTTTATAAGAACTCCTGCGTATCCTTGCAGCTTGGCATGGATGAGAGCAGGGAGAGCAGCAAAAAAAACCCAGGAAACCGACGATTGTATTGCAGATATTGTTAAAATTCCACATTGTTGTACACATATGAATTAGTCTGATTCAAGGAGGACCAGAAGTAAGGGTAATTGGCTATAGAGCAACTCGAGGACTACTTATAGTACTGACAGACCTAATACATCGGGTTCTCAAAGTCTACATTCAAAGTTCCAGTTCTGAATTTTCATAATTGTCAAAGGTGTGGACAAAGTTATTACAAAGCATATATTACATAACATGCATAACAAACAAGCAAAATTTTGAATGAATGAAGTGCCCTTAGCATTTAAATGGCTAAACAATTAATTTTAATGTCAGGGTTTTCTCTGGCCGATGCCACTATCTTTAGAAATCAAGGCCTTTATCTCAAAAAAGAGAGTTTGAGTAAATTGCAGGGCACAAGATGGTAATATTAGTAGTAGTAGCTTAATTCGTAGTAATGATACATGGCTCAAAACCTAAGCACCTTCTCAACACGGTTTTGTTGATTTTTGTTGACACTCCAGTGTTTACCAAAGACTAGTAGATGTAAATTCATTCTCTGCCAGCAAAGGGAACTGTTGGAGAAGGGGATATAGCGGTTTCTCTGTAAAAACACGAGACAGTGCTACCGCGACTGAGAGAAGATCAACTGCGTTTATTGTCCTTCAGCAGCCGCAGAGAGCTGCCATCAGCAGCTGAAGAGTTCTGTGTGCAGATGCACACAATAGGCTTGACGCAAAGCCCCACGAAAAGTACTAATTACTATGAATGGGTCTGGGGAAAATAATAGGTAGATATTTTAATTATTTAGTAATACATTAGTGTTAGCAAAATTTAGTATGTGTAGCAAAGATACATTTCTTGACTCACCATCTCCTCATAGACGTACCTTTAGAAAGAAGTCATCTTTACGGATTAAGATCATAATGAAAATATTTATAATGAAAAAAATGCAAGTGGTAGCGGTGGAGCAGATTGTGCTTTAAATTCTCTGCACAAACTTAAATATACCATTATATCGCACATTCATTATTAACGTCTCTCTTTATCGAAAGATTTTATTTTTCTAAATTGATCAATCATAATTTATTATCAGCTCACTGTCAAGCCGCTGGCCACTTGGTCATTATAAAAAAAAAAACGTTTTTCTAAATTAACACACATATCTTGCTTTTACTTGCATTTCAGACCATCTCCAAATTTAAACAAATGATTTACAGGTTTAACATGCGTTACTGAGTACGTAAATTTAGGCGGCTCTGGATTGAGTTCTCTCCGGAGGTTCTGGACTTTGGGAAGCTCTGTTATTTATGGATGCTTAGGTGTCATATTCCTATAGGTAGATGGGGTCAGCTGATGTGGGCTTGACTGTTGACTGTGGGTTATCTCGGCTTCTTAAGGTAAAAGTTCACTCTGCATCTTTTCAGATATTATATAAATGTAGATTTTTGGAGGATATTTGTGAGGTTTCGGCTTGTCTGCACACTTTAATGATATATAATCATCTGAATATTTATTTGACTTCACAGCTTTTATCAGTTTGAACGATTCTTATTTTATATTATATCAGTTTTTCGCAAATGTTTTCACTGTGATAAACCTGCAGTTTTCTATGTAGTGCTTCCAAACCATTTTTTTTTTCAAGTCGCATTGGGAATAGTCCTTACCTGAACAACCCGATCCTGCAAGGAACCCACATAGTTATAATAATACAAGGATATGCCTCAAAATTTAAAGCGCAGTGTCTGTATGTGTTAAGATTTTACTTTAGTTGTAATGGGCGAAAGGACATACCATGTCATCACTTTTAAAGGAAGACCGTGACAAAGTACTTTGAGTTATGCATGATGTGTCCAGGGAACTAGGGCTTCATATGCATAAAATAAATGCCCTCTGCTTGGTTTACTCGATCCTTTGCTAATAGCTGACCACAGCTCCATATTCCAGAGTAACTGATTTTAATCTTACTTGGTCACATCGCCAGAAATCAGTAGCCACCCCCAGTAACGCTCCTGAGGCTAAATAAAAGCAAATCCCTGCAGCACAATTCCAGTTTCTCAAAAGAGTGGAGGAAAAGAGAGGACTGATGATTCATGATTTAATGGATTCATGCCCATGATCCTGCAAGGAGTAATGGGTCTCATTCATGAAACATGAGCAGAATTAATTCATCCTTGTAAACCATCCTGCCAACAATTTATTGTGGAACGCACAAAATAATCATTTTACAAATGCTTGCTTGTGCTGTGCGATTGAAGCTCTGATTGTGTGGAGATTTATTTTTAAATATTTTATTTATTTTGATTTTTTGGACAGCAGGTTGTTACAATCATTTTTAAGTTGTAATATAGAGCTGCACGATTCTGGAAAAAAAATAGAAACTATTCTTCTTCTTCTTTCTTCTTAGCTAATTAGCTAATCTAGTGACATTTGGCTTTAGATATAATTTCTATTGAAAGAAGCTGGCAAACAATGCAATCGACACAAATGTTATTTGAAGTGACAGTTACTTTCAAAAGATGACTTTTGATTTTTATATCCGAACTATATATTTTCATCCCGGTTTTTCTGTTATAATATGAATGACTGTAGGACATTAATAATGTTGAGTAGTTTATGATCTTTTAATGATCAATTGTGAATCTCTGTTGTCACAGTTCTTCTATGGATTTGGGAATTTCAATTGCTTCTGTCTCTTCAATTCCAGATTGACAAAGTGATAGTGATATCACTGTGTGGAGCATACCATCTGTTGTATTGGACTCCTTGTTTGTGCAAAAATTAAATTTAAGTTTTCTATTGGCACAGTAAAGTAAACAATAAAAAGTGTCTTAAAACATTTGTTCGTTTCTTTGTTTCTTTGCTTTTTGAAGAAAATGCCAAAAACTATGTACCTATTTTTTTCCTAGTGCTGCTATATGTACGCTGTATTTATTTTCTATTATTTGCCCCCAAAATGCCTGTACTTTTTTATATACCATCATTTAGTAGCCCATTCGTGCCATGTGATATCTCAGGATACTTAGTATTAGCATTTTGATCTGAAAAAGTAATATTATTTCCATTTTCAGTACCCCTCACGCTCCACATTATATGCAATCATTCTGGAATCCCTTTGTGGTTGTGTCCACTGACAACCCCTAAAAGAGGATTTCTAATCCATTTTTTTTTTTTCAACCCAGCATGAGTGAACATAATAATGAGACTCTCTTTCTCTGCTGTGCAGAGATGAATCATGTGTTCCCTAAATTAAATCAAATGGATTTTTAAATGACTTAGGCTGGGGCTGCAGATGCTCTCAAAAAAAAGGTTAGCAGTTCAGAGTACATTGTAGTGTTCAGTTGTGGTGAAGGCAAGACTGCTCTCAGTTTCTACTTGGTGTCCTGGCAGGAAAAAAAAGGAAGGAGAATTAGAGAGAAAAAAAGAACCTCTGGCCACAGCAAGCATAGTTATTTCTGAGCTTGATTCCACTTTAAATGTAGTCGATGGCTTTTTGTGTTTTCTTTCACGAATGATTAACTACAATGATGCTTAATGTTAGTTCATTCGCTTAATTTGTGTGTAAAATCTGCATGTTTTCATGTTTCTCTGAATAATAGAGCAGATGTAGCTGGTATATAATGCGCGGTTTGAAAACTGGGTGTTTATTGTGTTTGATATGGTTTTGAGGATGACCCACTTGGTATTGCCAAATAATTCACTTGCAATTCAGTAACATTAAAAGATAAGCTTCATGAAATAAGTTATTCCGGAGCATTGGCAAATTGGTTATTTAGTATGTTTGCAAGTAGACAGTGTGTGAGTTAAATTCGGTAATGTAGATTTTATTTGTACAGGAGTTCCTGCATTACTATCATGAGTGATCTTCCCCATGTGATATTTTTAGGCCATGCAAAACTCATCTACGGTGTGCCCTCAATTCAACTTTTTTCTTTTTTTTTTCTTAGAATGTGCATATAAAGAACAGACTGATGCAAGACAGCTAATAGGGCACAGTAGCTATGGATAATAGCTTTAACGTTTAAAAAAGATAATCAGAATAATCTATAATAGACCTTGAATATTATATGTTGATAACGATAAACACAGAAGAGGCAAAGTATGGTTTAGGAGCTTGTGAGGGGCTGTCAAGAACTCTGAGAATATACAAGCTACACAATTTTGGAGAAATTATGAATTGGAGCCTTGTTTTCTCTTTTCTTCGTTTTCTATTGGAGCAAGTGATTAGCATGGAGATGTCCAGTGCCTGTTGTGTGATGATTGCCTACAGATGGCGTATCGTAACATGCAAGAGTTTGGTGCTCAGTTTCATTTAGCACACAGAGGCAGACGAGCACAAAGAAATTGTTAAATTTTATGCAGAAAATTAGCTCATTTGAAATTTTTCTGCTACAGTTCTTAAAATAGTTGGGGCAGGGGTATGTTTATCATGGTGCAGCATCTATTCATTTAGTTTTCTGGGCACTAAGATTATAATTTTCCAGAGTTTTGGTGCTGGAATTTGGTCCCATTCTTGCCCGATGTAGGCTTCCAGCTGCAGTCAGACCAGTTCTGCTGCAGTATGTGGTTTTGCATTGTCCTGCTGACATACTCAAGGACTTCACTGAAATATGTAGATATATGGAGGGGAGCATATGTTGCTCTAAAACCTTCATATACCGTTCAGCATTCATAGTAGACTCCGAATCATGCAAGCTGTCCATAACGTATGCACTCATGCGATCAGAGATGCTGGATTTTGAACGGCATTCCTTGATCCATTTAGTAATGTCAAAAACAGAACGATGCAGATGATTGATACAGTTTCGTCTTCAGCCTTTTCCCTTACACATCGAATTTTGCATAGTTTCTCTGATGATGTTATTCACCGTAGACGATGAGATTGGCAAAGCCTTTGCAATTTGACTTTTTGCACATTGCTTTTCACTCATTTCCCACCATTGACAAGATAACTCGTCAATTAAGAGACAACGCTTCCCCGACCAAAAGACTATTTTTTACGGTAGTCACTCTTCTAGGTGTATTACACTAAGAAAGGTGTATATGTGTGCATGTGTGCGTAAACGTGTGTGTGTCACGGTGCGGTTGTAGAGAGAAACGCTAGATGAGAATATAACAAACTGTTTTTATTCTTCTACACACAAAATAAACAATATTGCTGCAGGCGGACAGACAGAACATGACCATCCTATTAACAACGTGATCGGACAAACTGAATTGAAACAAACAGGAATTACAAAAAGATAGGTCACACCGAACACATGGAACTTGAAAATAAAAACAACACAGAATCCAAAGACGTGACACTGTGCCTGTTTGTTAAGCCAATTTTAATTATTCATATAGTTATTTACAGGTGAACGAATATGATATATGGATGTACTTTGCCTGAAAATGCAGTAATTTGATACAGTGGAGGTAAAAATTAAAAACTAAAGATAGAATGAAATATTTTTTTGTGATTGTTTGGTTGTTTGTTTGTTTGAAAGCAGAGGCTCAGGTATATATAATATGTTCATATACGCATAGCAGGATATTATTTGAAGCCTGTCAGATTTAAGTAAAAATCATCTAAAACGCTGGCAGGAAGGGAGAGAGTTATTAAGTATTCCACAATCTTTCATGCTCTCTTTCACAGATAGCTGCTAGATGTTCTCCCAGTTAAATCTTTTCAAAATGTCTTGCTTTTTCAGCGCTTTGTTGTCCCCGTGTTCCTTTCTCATTTTAAACATTTGTTATGTTCTCTGTGTTCTGTTGCGGATAAAATATTGGCTCATGTGATTTGAAAGTCTTTTGGTTTTCATTTTATACAAAAAAAAACAACTGCAAAATAACACATCTAAGCATTTCCAAGATTTGGGTTGCAAAAACATTATTAGACAGTAAAAGTTAACAATAAATTACAGTACTTTTGTTGTTACTGCATTTGCGATCAAGTACAGCCTTTATGAGCATTAACAACTCAATAGCAGTTTCAATAACATTACACACACACACACACACACACACAGTCAGATAGACACAGACAGACACGCACATGCACATACTTATGCAAATATGCATATATACATTTTAGAATTATTTTATTTTCCCCCTATCTGTCCTTCTGCTTTTCTGTTGCATAATTAATAATCAGATTTTCTCTTTGACTAAACAGCAAATAAACCTTGTGAAGAGACTAATTAAAAATGCATTGCTTTCTGGTTTCAACCTCATTAATTTGACAATGTGCATAATGTAACGTGGTGTACCATCCCCCGCATTTACCTAATGCTACAGTTGTTCCGCACTATTCTGTCTATTTAAGTGCGTATAAAATGAAGCCAAAAATAGAATTTCATTTTGTGCGTTATCTCAAGAGTAGTTAAAAACAACATTGCGCAACTTATCGGTTACATCTATGCCACTAACTAATTTTGTCATAAATGCCTTCTATACCGCATCTAATGTAGAGATAAATGAGTGTTCAGTGAGTCGTCTTTACGCTTGCCCTTAGGATTTGGTTTTGTCATTATGCACTATTAAAATTATAGTTCATCCTGTAAAATCAGTCAAACGATATTTGAGTATTTTTGACATTATTGAAGTCAAAGCCTCAAGGTTCCAAGTTTAAAATTGTGAAAAAAGAGTCAGTGTGTTTCTCAGTGTGCTAGCAGCCCGTGGTAACTCTCTGCCTTAGATGCATGTAAAAGAATAACTTGCATTATTATATATTCTTGTAATCTTCATACTGTGCGTTCTGAGAAGAAGAAATGCGGGATTGGAATTATAAGAAAATGTGTGAATGGTGACAGAGGACCAAAGTCCTCAAAGTACCTTATTACGGCCTATTTTTACATTTTGAAGTTAACTAAATTCAGTATGATTACGTTTTAAAGTTAAGATAAAATTTTAGAGGCTTAGCCTAATTCAGGAATAGGCCATAGCTCAATTAGGACATTTAAGTAATTTTTAAAAAACAGCATTACCGGTGTGCATGTTAAGACAAAACAATGTTTTAAGATCAGTCAGATCAAGTTTCTTACAGTTGAAACATCTCAGATTTACATTTGAGTCTAGGACTAGGCTTAAGCCTTCTCTGTGAAACTGGGAATAAGACTGGTGTGTAAGACAGCTGGAATAATACTGCATGTTAGGATCGAAGTGTGAAACGAAGTGTCATGCTGCTGCATTATAAAGAATGATATGCCCTTTAACCCTAGCAGTATACCTGTTCCCTTTCAAAAGCTACTCTCGATGCTGCGCTGAATGCGCTAATGAGAACGTCTTTTGTTCGACCAGTTGTTGAAGCACGTGTGTCAAACACGCCAAAGTTTGGCTTATATAACCTCGGTCAGGTGACGTCACCTGATCATGAACACCTGGAGGTTATAAATAGATGTGACGCGGAAACATCCTCAGGTCTTTTGTCTTCAAGGACCGCATTGTGTGTGAGTGTGTGTGTGTGAAAAAATATATATAAAATATATATAAAGAGAAAAAAAAAAAAAAAAAAAAAAAAGATAATATGACGCATCAAGAAAGGAGATGCTTGCCTCCGTGCCAGAGGCAGCTCTCCGATGACGATCACCATAATTTTTGTTTCGAGTGCTTGGGGGAAGAGCACGCGATCCTCGGGCTCGAGGGCGAGTGTGAGCACTGTGATCTGTTTTCCATCAAGGTGCTTGCGCTCGCCGCTTTTTTAAAGGAGGACCGAGTGGATCGCGTGCCGATCCGGCTGAGCCGCGTGAGACGGACCAGCCCCTTTCTCGCGCGCTCGCCGGATCGCGCAGCTCCCTCGCGTCCGTTTCTCTATCGCGCCCCAGCGCTTCTTCTGAACGGACCGAGGAGACTTCATCTCTTGCTTCTGGGGAAGCAGAAAGTGCCACCACAGAGCGCTCCTCCCGCGACAATAAAGCGCGTACGAGGAGCTACTCGAGGTGGTAACTCATGCAGTCGAAAGATTACATCTAGACTGGCCCCAGGAGCGAGAGAACCCCAAGCGCTCGAAACTAGACGACAGATTTCTGTCGGGTGGCCGGGAGAGGGCCTCAGCGACGGTCTCTCCCCTTCTTTGACGATCTCCACGAGGAGTTGGTGCGCTCGTGGAGTAAGCCGTATTCGTCCCGTGGTTCGTGCCATCGACGCCGATTTATTCGACTATCGTGGATGCGAAGGCATCGGGCTACTCGATGATGCCCCAGGTGGAAGAGACGCCATGGCTATCTCTCCCTGGGACTTCATCGTCCCTAAAAGACCGACCCTCCCCACCAAGCCGTGCCGTATGACATCTTCGCTGGTGGGGAAAGCTTTTCAGGCAGCGGGTCAGGCTGGTGCTTCCTGCACACCATGGCGGTCCTGCAGGCGTACCAGGCTGATCTGCTGAAGGACTTGAGCACAGGCGGGTCCATAGATGAAGAGGCGTTTTTAGAGCTGCGCCGAGCCACAGATCTGTCTCTCCGTGCGACCAAGCAGACGGCCCGTGCCATCGGCCGTTCTATGGCTGCTATGGTGTCCACGGAGAGACATCTGTGGCTCAACCTCACGGGCATCAAGGACAAAGACCGCGCCATCCTCCTTGATGCCCCTGTCTCGCCTTCCGGCCTATTTGGCGACTCAGTTAATGCCGCCGCCACTAGGTTTCGGGAGGCGAAACGCCATGAGGAAGCGTTCGTGAGGTTTCTTCCCGCCGTGCTCAAGAGTCGGGACCGTCGGCCACCCGGTCCCGACCAGGTCCGGTTCCTTTGAGGCGTGAGGCACAGAGGGACAGTGTGGCGAGCCGAGCACCCCCTCGTAGAGACTGGGGTGCGGCTCGCGCGCTCACAGTCCGCCTCAAGGAGACCGGACCTGCGGAGCATAATCTCCGCAAAGAAGAAGTCCTGATGCTGGTGCACTCAGCACCGTGAAAGTGCTCCGGGAGAGGCGCGAAAAATTCCAACAGAGAATAAATGCTCCTCCCGGCACCCTCAGGAAGCCATTGTTCAATCTCCGCCGCCACTGGTGTTTCGGGAGCAACGGTTTCAACGAAGCGTTGGATGTTCGGTCGCCTCCTGCCACGTTTCAGGACGCCGAACATCTAACAACCCCAACAAAACGAAGTGTCAAAATTAGTGCCCCTTTCAGAGAAGCTGGCAGCGTGGAAGCTTCTGCCAAATATCTCCCCATGGGTCCAAAAGACCATAGAAAGAGGCTACAGGATTCAGTTCGCATATCGTCCTCCGCGTTTCAACGGCGTGATTTTCACTTCCATGAAACCGAACGAGCGCATTTGTTGATACAGGAGTTGCAAACTCTGCTGGACAAAGGGGCCATAGAACGTGTTCCTCTACCAGACAGACAGTCAGGCTATTACAGCCGGTATTTTCTCGTTCCCAAGAAAGATGGGGGGCTGCGTCCGATTTTAGATCTTCGAGGATTGAACCATCACCTCAGAACATACAAGTTCAAGATGTTAACAATAAAAATGATTGTTTCTCAAATCCAACCGGCGATTGGTTTGTGACAATCGATCTAAAGGACGATATTTTCACATAGAAATATTGCCACAACACAGGAAGTTCCTGAGGTTCGCTTTGGGGCGAAGCTTACCAGTATCGGGTTCTTCCTTTCGGCCTAGCATTGTCACCCCGCACATACACAAAATGCATGGATGCAGCTTTGGCTCCTTTACGACTCCAGGGCATCCGCATTCTAAATTACATAGACGACTGGCTGATTCTGGCTCAGTCTCAAGAGCTTGCACTTCGACATCGGGATGTCGCCCTAGCTCATCTCGGATCGCTGGGGTTGAGACTCAACGCCAAGAAAAGCGTTCTCTCCCCTGTTCAGAGGACAACATATTTGGGGGTCGATGGGATTCGACCACAATGCAGGCACAGCTGTCTCCTGCACGCCTCGATTCCATTCTGACCACCCTAAAGAGCATCAAGCTAGGCCAGAAAGTCACTCTTCATCACTTTCAGAGAGTTCTAGGTCTCATGGCAGCTGCTTCCACAGTGATACCTTTGGGCCTCCTGCACATGAGATCGTTTCAGTTGTGGCTCAGAGCCAGGGGATTTCATCCAAGGGCCAATCCCAGAGGCAAATAAGGGTTACGCGTCGAGGGCTTCGTGCACCTATCTATGTGGTTCAGACCCGGTTTCTGACCTTGGGTCCCACTCTAGGTCCGTGTTGTCGCCGCAAGATGCTAACGACAGACGATCCCTCACGGGTTGGGGAGCGGTCTTAGATGGCCGCCCAGCCCAAGGGATCTGGAGAGGTCATCTTCTCGAATGGCACATCAATTGCCTCGAAATGAAGGCTGTATTTCTGGCCCTGAAATACTTCCTCCAGCAGTTGAGAGGCTACCATGTCCTAGTGCGGGTGGACAACACAGCAGTAGTCTCTTACATAAATCGCCAGGGCGGACTGCGGTCGCGCCGCTTGAACGAGCTAGCAGCAGCAGGTTCTGCTTTGGGCGCAGGACAAGTTCCTGTCCTCAGGGCGATTTATATTCCCGGTCACATGAACAGGGAGCAGACTTGCTGTCCAGACAAGCTGTGACACATGGGGAATGGAAACTCCACCCCAAGTAGTCAGTCAAATCTGGGAAAGGTTTTACTGAAGCAGAGGTGGACCTCTTTGCTTCACAGGAGACAGCACAATGTCCCTCTACTTCTCTCTGACTCATCCAGCTCCCTGGGTCTGGACGCGATGGCCCATGTGTGGCCCAGAATGCGTCTTTACGCATTTCCTCCGATTGCTCTGCTCCCCGGAGTCCTAGCCAAGGTCCGTCAACAGGGGTCTCGCCTCTTACTCATAGCGCCCCGTTGGCCAACCAGAATATGGTTCTCAGATCTAATATCTCTCCTCGACGGCTCGCCGTGGGCGATTCCGTGAGGAGGGACCTTCTCTCTCAGGCACAGGGGACAATATTTCATCCCCGTCCCGAGCTCTGGAATCTTCACGCCTGGCCCTGAGAGGGACCAACTAAGTGATGCTGGCCTTTCAGCCAATGTAATAGAGACTATTCTTAGTGCTAGGGCTCCCTCCACTAGAAGAACATATGCCATGAAATGGCGCATCTTCGAAAGTTGGTGTACAACACACCATGCAGACCCAGTTTACTGCCAGATTGTTTCAGTGCTAGAGTTTCTGCAAGAGAAAATGTCCTCAGGCACACATCCTAATACTCTCAGAACTTACGTGGCCGCCATTTCGGCTTGCCATGCTCTGATTGAAGGGGCTTCCGTAGGGAAACACCCTCTAGTTGTTCGCTTCATTCGAGGAGCTAAGAGGTTGAGGCCGCCCAGTAGGGCGACAGTTCCTTCATGGGATCTAGCTATAGTGCTTGAAGGCTTGGTGGACACCCTTTCGAACCACTAGAGTCAGCGCCTGTCAGGTTTCTGACCCTAAAGATGGTTTTTCTAACAGCTATTACTTCTCTGAAGAGAATTGGGGATTTGCAGGCTCTGTCAGTCTCGCCATCCTGCCTAGATTTTGCCCCTGGGCTGGTAAAAGCTATTTTGCATCCTCACCCTAGTTATCTTCCGAAAGTTCCATTCTCGACTATAAACCGGTCATCCTTGAAGCCTTCTGCTCTCCGCCATTCATGACACCGGAGCAGGAGAAACTTCACTTACTGTGTCCAGTACGTGCTCTCCAGATCTACGCCCACCGCACTAGCCAGTGGCGTAAGTCAGAGCAGCTTTTTCAGATGCTATGGTGGCTGCAACCGGGCGGCTGCCACTAGACAGACTATGTCACACTGGGTGAGAGATGCTATTGCCCTAGCCTATGAGGCGCGTGGTCAAACTTCGCCTCTAGGAGTTAGGAGCTCATTCAACCAGAGGGGTTGCATCGTCGATGGCTTTAGCAAAGGCGCGCCCTTGCAGCAAGTCTGTGATGCGGCAGGTTGGTCCTCTCCGCACACATTTGTTAGATTTTATAGTTTGGATGTCCATGCTACTCCGGGCTCGCATGTCCTTGAGTCGACATCCCAGAGTAATGTCTGAGACCTCTTCAGTGTTGCGCGCACACACTACACAACGCTGGGGTCCAGACACTCCTAGTGCGGCGGCGTTGGTATTCTCGTTCCCATTAGCGCATTCAGCGCAGCATCGAGAGTAGCTTTTGAAAGGGAACGTCTCGGGTTACTTGACTGTAACCCTGTTCCCTGAAAAAGCGGGGAACGAGATGCTGCGCTCAATGCCGCACTGTGGGCGTGACTGGACGTCCTTTCAGACAAAAATTTGACCTGAGGATGTTTCCGCGTCACATCTATTTATAACCTCCAGGTGTTCATGATCAGGTAGGACGTCACCTGACCGAGGTTATATAAGCCAAACTTTGGCGTGTTTGACACACGTGCTTCAACAACCGGTCGAACAAAAGACGTTCTCATTAGCGCATTCAGCGCAGCATCTCGTTCCGCTTTTTCAGGGAACAGGGTTACAGTCAAGTAACCCGAGACGATTCCCTTGACAGTCTTTAGTGATGCCCTTCCCATGAACTCCTGATATGGCTCGAGTGGGACAGAGTTTTTGCACACACACACACACACACACACACACTGCTGGCCTGTGCACACGCAAGCCATTGATGAAATATTTATACAGCTTTTATGAGACTCTGATGCGATCACTCCATCAGCAGGAAGAAAGGAAGCTTCATTTATCACTTCCTATCAAAGACAAATGGAGGGATGCGTTAAGAGAAAGAGAGAAATGCTGGAAAAATATTGTTGTTAAAAAAAAAAGATAAAGAGCAAAACTGATCAGCTGACTTGTTTTCAGAGAATGTTTCTTGGTTAAAGTTACAATGTAAAATTTGTTAATTTGGTCATTTTTGGAAGAAAACACTTTATTTTACGGTCAAATTCTATTGACTATCAAATGCGACTTTTGCCTCAATAAAGGCATCAAGAGCCACCAGGAATTTGGCTACGATTGTCATATTCCTCTTGTTAAGCCCCTAAACCACAGACAACATCAGAAGCGTCTTACCTGGGCTAAGAAGAAGAACTGGACTGCTGCCCAGTGGTCTAAAGTCCTCTTTTCAGATGAGGTCAAGTTTTGTATTTCATTTGGAAACCAAGGTCCTAGTGTCTGGAGGAAGGGTGAAGAGGCTCATAGCCCAGTTTGCATGAAGTCCAGTGTTAAGTTTCCACAGTCTGTGATGATTTTGGGGTGCATTGCTGGTGTTGGTACATTTTTAAAGATGCTGATTTAATTTTCCAGCAGGACCTGCCCACACTGCCAAAAGCACCAAAATTGGTTAAATGACCATGGTGTTGGTGTGCTTGACTGGTCAGCAAACTCACCAGACCTGAAGCCCATACAGAATCTGACGATCTGAAACCAGGGCTTCCATACCACCTCATCAGTACTACAAACTGATCACCTAAAATCCACACTGGATTGAGGCAGTAATTAAAGCAAAATGAGCCCCTCCCAAGTAATGAATACGCGTACAGTAAATAAACATACGTTTACCGATGGCCAACAATTTACTTAATTCCATATTTTCTGTAGGTCTTATGAAGCATTCTTTGTGTTTTTGTTAAATGTGAACCTAAAACATCACAATTAAAAAATCAAAGACTTCAGCTACTTCAGTCTGTGTGTGTTGAATTTATTTAATACAAGTTTCACAATTGGAGTTACTGAAACAAATGAACTTTTCCATAACATTCAAATTTATTGAGATGCACTGTATGTATATATATATATATATATATATATATATATATATATATATATATATATATATTATTATTAAATTTATTTACTTTTCTGTGTTTTATCACACAGGGTGATGAGGTCTTGACCGTCATAAAGATGAAGGCCCAATGGCCGGCCTGGCAGCCCCTTAATGTGTAAGTAACTGTCATGTAGTTTGTGTGCAGGTTTTATATAATTTTCTCTGTTGAATAATATCTCAACAAAAAACAAGATATTTTTTTTTTCCTCCTATAGAGAGTACTTAAGCTCTTTACAACACTGAGTATTGCCTCTTTCTCCCAAGACAGCAACAACTGTGTTTGATGTAAAAACAGTTATGTGCTTAGAGTGCTCTGCTTTCTCTTTATTTAACATTTAAGTGATCCAAATTGATCAATGCCCAGAGAATCACTCAAGCACAAATAATTTCAAATTTATAATGCTTTATTCACCTCATCGGGTATATTTGGGTGAATTAGGACTTGAGAGTAGACAGGAAATTGCTTTTGAATTGACTCAGAGTGTCATGAAATGCTCAGTATGAGGCAAGAAGTGCTTGAAGTGCTTGAGACCAGAGCTATAAATGTCTTTCCTCACACTGCATAATAAAACAGATGTTATCATTTGGCTTTATAACAGCAGTTCATGTCCAAAAGCCTAAATGGGTTGCATGTTCTTTCCTTATCTCTCTCTCTCTCTCTCTCTCTCTCTCCTTTTGTTGTCTTCTCATCTTCTCTGCAGGTCTGTTGCTCGGTAGCTATATATTTAGAATAGCAGCTAATGCGTACTCTGCTGTTGGAACTTTCCAGAAACCTTGAAAAGCTCGACTTGAGTTGATTAGCAGTGCGCTGACAGGCAGACAGTAAAATAATAGGTTGTCAATGAAAGCAGAGTCTTTAATTAGCTGAATGATTTGTTAAAGTACGTGTTTGCGTGTGTCTGTCTCTTTTTAAGGGTAGAGTTGGATGATTTCATTTTCCTTAAGGGATATATTGCTTCATGACAGATTTTGCTGTCTTGTTTTGTAATAATGATACAAATTCATGCTGACTTTTGCAGTTGTTATCATACATACGTGTGTGCTTGTCAGTTAAAATTATGTATTTCAGATGTGCAGCGCTATCTTAAGATCACCGCTTATGATTTCAAAGCACATCAAGCTTAATCTTACTTATTATTTAATTCATGGAAAAGAATGAGGAATATGTATATTCAGAAAACATGCAGATCATATAAACACATACGCTATCATCAAGACCTTAATAAACAGATTTTAAAAAATGTTGCAAAAATATTTTAAACACATTACAAAATTAGCAAATTAATGATTATATAATGTAGTGATAAAATAAATTTTTGTAAGGTCGTTTCTCATCTACTCGCTTGCCCCAATAATTAATTTGTCAGCATATCAACATATTTGATTTCAAGCTTTTATTGCTTGAAAGATACATTCACAGATGCATAAATACGTTCATTGCATCTGCAACAGTTAAATGGGAGCTAGTGACCAGATCATCCCCAGAATACATAATAAAATCCCACTAACCTCTACAGCATGTGCAACGAATGTTCGACATAATCCTGCCGACTGAGAACACCTACCTGGTGGTCCACCCCACTGCGTGAGCTTGCTATGCATCTCTCTTTTAACAGAAAACTCTCAGAGGGGTTGACTTTATCTCTGACAGCCATATTGAGCAAATACAAAGGAAAGATGCATGTCTGAAATGGAGAGAAATAGGGGTTACAGAGACCTGCAGACAGACATGTTACTGGCGTGATCATTGTAGTCTTCTTGTTATTGTTTGTATATATAAAGAATGTTTTTAAAAAGATTAAAATAGAGCTAGCTCATGCTAGTTTGTTTATTTATTAATTTACTCATTTACTTACAGTACTAACTTGCTTATTTACTAGTAGCCATGTAATACTTAACATTATATCAGGGATATAAGTTCTTATAAGTTCTTCCTGAAGAAAAAAGTGATCAGTGTGACTCCAACTCCAAGTACATTAATACTGTCACATACTGTTGATGTTTTCTTAGTTTTTTATTTATTTATTTATTATTTGTAAGTTCTTGAATTCAATTACATTTTAAAAAAGTGTGTATTTGCTTTTC
Source organism: Puntigrus tetrazona (assembly GCF_018831695.1). Classification (NCBI taxonomy): domain Eukaryota; kingdom Metazoa; phylum Chordata; class Actinopteri; order Cypriniformes; family Cyprinidae; genus Puntigrus; species Puntigrus tetrazona. The sequence continues at coordinate 9,001,755 of NC_056716.1, forward strand.
CGTGCATCATAGTCTTCCTTTTGTTTTGGATTTAGTCTTTTTGACTCACTATGTACAAAAACGACCAAAATATGAATCTAACAGCAAACCAATTCAGCTTGACATCCTGGACAGCCGTTCCTTCAAGGACCAATGGCCCTTGAAGGAAGCATTGTCTGACACAGCACACATTGTTCAGTTCATCATAGAAGAATCAGTCACGATATGTTCTCCCTAAAACGAATATTCGTCATAATACAACCCCCTCAAACCATTTCTGTTTTGATCTGACATTTCTACTCTCTGGTTTTATCCAGAATCCTAATCTTCCCCATCCACTGGTTCTATCCAGCATGAAAGCCTTCTCATCCAGGATCTGGCTTTACCAACTCAATTATAGCTTTCTGGTCTGCCAAAACCACTTCTCTGAGATTGTTACCTCAGCCAAGGTTCTCTGATCCCCTGGTTTCATCAGGTCCCTCTTTCCCTTTGCTCAACTTAATATGTCAGTCTCTTGACTCCAGTCTTTCGAGCTTTGTCTTGAGTCTCCAGTCCTCCAGTTCCACCTGGGTTTTCCATTCCCCTGGCTTCACCTTGGTTCTCAGTCTCATTGGCTCCACATCAGCTCTGCTCTGGTCTCTACTCTGGTTCTTCTTTCTTCTGTTCTACAGTTCCTCTGGATTCTCCTTGGTCTTCACTGCCCTTCACTGCCCTGCATTCACCCCCTCTCTAAGCTTCACTCTGGAGTAATCTGGAAATGGTCTCACAAAGAACAGTAATCGATAAATAAAAAGTAATTCTGAGAGAGAGGGCTCAAAAAATAAAAATGCCAAATACAATGAACCGGAAAAAAAAAACATGCTAGTCAAATCCCCAGGTTTTAAGTTATTTTACTAAAGCTGAGGATGGAGTGGAAGTTGTTGGAACAATGAGTGGACCATGCACATTAACTGAATAAACTTTTAGCTCCTTATTGTGAGTATCCTCATAAATATAATTATTTGTGTCTAAAATTTTCTTTATAAAATATAGCCTAATATTTTTCAGTGCTTTCAAGTAGGTCGATTTCTTATTATCTTTGTTCCATTGTAGCCTAATTGTGACTGTTTACTTGTCTTCAGCAAGCTTATTTTTACTCTTAAAATAACTTCAAATATCTTATCTTTTGCAATATTGAAATTGGTAACAATAATTATGAAATTTCAGTGTGTTTTCAAATTTTCAGTTTGATATGGAATAAAAATCCTATTTAAAGCTTTTTATAATTATTAAAAAAAAAAAAATATATATATATATATAAAAAATATATATATATATATATATATATATATATATATATATATATATATATATATATATATATATATATATAAACCAACTTTATATTTGTTTTAATTATTAGCTATTATATTAGTTATTAGTTATAAATTAATGATTATCGATAGTTATTGATTAATATTATGTAATTTATTATGAATTTTATTTTATTGTTTTTAAAATAATATACTAAAACATACAGGTAATAAATCTTATTCAAACAAACATATTTTGTTTTTGTTTCATTTTTTTTCTTTTCTTGTAGCTTTTTTTTGTAAGAATGTGACACATGCTATATTACGAATGCACCCGATTTCTTTTTCTTACCTGCAGTCGAGCTGCTCCTTCAGCGGAGTTCTCAGTGGACCGCACGCGGCACCTGATGTCCTTTCTGACCATGCTGGGTCCCAGTCCTGACTGGAACGTGGGTCTGTCATCAGAGGACCTCTGCACCAGAGAGTGTGGCTGGGTCCAGAAGGTGGTTCAGGACCTCATTCCATGGGATGCGGGGACAGACAGCGGGGTCACTTATGAGGTGAGCACTCATGACTCAAACGTCACCTTTTTTTAGCAGTTTTTATATAGAATTTGTCATCTCTAATGACAAGATTGGTGGGTGAGTTTAAGTGAGCAGTTCAACCACGTCCCATTTTTTCTTGCATGAAAGCTGGAATGAACTTGAGAAGATGTGATGTGAAGTACTTGAGGTCTTTGGATAATATAGGGTTGTGACTGTCACGCATTTGCTCAAAGCAAAATCCGCTAAATGAATTCTCTGTGTTAATAACAGAACAAAATAAAAACACGAAGAAAGAGAGAGAGATACAAAAAGAAGTATGATTTAATTTGACCATACAGTCATGACCATAGCTTGATTCTGCCACCTACTGGCGTGTCTCAACATTTGTTTCACTTCATTAATTATTTAGCTTGTTTGTTTGTTTTTCATTTACATACTGAGAGGTGAATATTTTTACTTGTGGCTGGGTGGTTACAGGAATATCCTGGGTTAAGAAAATGTATCTGTGTATGTATGTATGTATGTATATGTATTCATTCTTTTTTTCATTCATCCCGACTATTCTCGCATGCTGTTGATGGATCAGCTCAAGATGCAAATAAACCCGGTGCCTGCCTGTAACAGTGTCTGGTCCTAAGACAGCCTTTGATTTCTAACTTTAATTTTTCCACATTTCATTGAGGAGAGGGTCTGTGTATATAATTTGTATTGCTCCCCTGGCTGTGCAAGTTACATTCAACCTCTTTCAGCGACCTTGCTTCTGTGGAACTACACTCTCTTTTCGGAAACCTAAAGCTTGCTAAGGTGATCTCTTTGTGTGAGGTGATTTTAAGCTGTAAAAACATGGACTAACCGCATAGAAATTGCACTTCTGTAGCATTTATTAGTTCAAATATAAAATAAGCGAATGCCCCGTGGCTATTTAAACATATTTGTTTCACCTACAGTGAAAAAGCTTACGGAAAAATGAATGTTTTTCGTGTCTCCTTTTACTTTCATTTCATGAGCGGCTTGAACATCGCGTGTTTTGTGTAAGAAACAGTTAATGACTTTTGGTCAACTGGTTGATTTTGCTGTGCCGTAGTCTCCCAACAAGCCTACAGCACCTCAGGAGAAAATTCGTCCCCTCACGAGTTTGGACCATCCACAGAGCCCTTTCTATGACCCAGAGGGTGGCGCGATCACTCCCGTGGCCAGAGTTGTCGTAGAGAGAATTGCTCGCAAGGTCTGTTTCTTTGCTTGTCTTTTTAAAAAATCCATTTCAAAAGAAAATGTTCTCAGCTTTTATTATTGTGTAAAACAGCTTTGCATTATTCATGTCATAAAAGTCTACAAACTGAAAACTAAAATAACTTGACAACAACAGATTATACATATTTATGAACCCAGCATGTCACAACAGTGCCCTGAAAGTATCGAGAGTCATGCATCCTCGGCTGAGAGAGACTTAGATTACTGTATAAGAATTAGTAGGAACAGGGAGAAAAAGTACAACCCGTATCAGGTTTTTGCCGTTTTCAATCAAATGGTAATAGTGAATCAAATCCCATCACTGTGTGGAAGGAGAAAATATTAAATGAGGGACGTCATTTAAAGTCTGTTTGGAAGTTTGAGTTGTTTTCTGATGTCTGCAGGGTGAGCAGTGCAACATTGTGCCTGATAATGTGGACGACATTGTGGCTGACATTGCCCAGGAGGAAAAAGAAGAAGGTTTGCATCTCTTTATCTTTTCATCAAAGTCAACCTTGAGAGAGACAGAGAAAGAGAGAGAGAGAATGAGACTTTTAACTATTCAATATCCTAAACTCCTCCAGTCCAACCAAGAGTAAATTGTATTCTAGAGAGGTTACGATAGACTCAGGAGACTAAAACACGAGAACAGATTTGTCTCTGGTGTTCAATCTAAAATTTGAAAGTACACCATTCCATTTCAAACGATGGATTTAAATTTAATGTGCATTTAATTTAATCACTAGTTTTTGTTCTTCATGTTCTTCCAAATGTTGTTAGATGAAGAATCCCATTTGTATGATAGAACATTTAAGATAGAAAAACAGAACGTTTCGTAGCTCATGAGACTTAATGAAATGCTCTTTTACTGTAATCTTGGTCTCTGATGTTTCTTACAAAATTCTTTTAGAGATACCAGAAATGTTTCATACAAGAATACAAAATAACTGCAATATGTTTGTTTATTTTCTGATTTAGATTGTATTGTATTGAACATTTTGTACTGAATTGGAATTCTGATATTCTGTTTGAATCCTGATATTCTATTAGCACCCATCACTCTTCAGATTCCTCAAGGAAGTTGTAACAGTAACAAAACATTTTTTTGCATATATTAAAGCAGAGCTCATTACATTTTGCAGATGATCTGGTCTTGAATTAGATTTTAATGTAAAAGGGTTCATATCTTTAAGCACTTTTTAAACCAAAAGTTGCTCTTTACCCTTTATTTAATTTTACTGATGTTTATTTGAAACAATAACAATAACAAAAAAGATCCCAGTAGTGATTTTTCTGTCTTGTGGGCACTCCCTTTATGAGTTTCCATAATGCTTGCAGACAAAAATGTTCTTATTATGAGGCCTTTCATCCTCAAACTTCTTTTTTGTGTTTTGTCAGATGATACTCCAGAGACATGTATCTACTCCAACTGGTCTCCGTGGTCTGCGTGCAGCTCCTCGACGTGTGAGAAGGGGAAGAGGATGAGGCAGAGGATGCTGAAGGCACAGCTGGATCTCAGCGTGCCCTGTCCACATACTCAAGACTTTGAGCCCTGCATGGGACCCGGCTGCAGTGATGAGGGTCAGAATCAAACACGCACAAAATCAGGATTTTAGCTGCTATATGGAACGAAACATGGAGGTTTTGTTAATCATATTCATATTATCCCATAGTTTAAAATGTTGCGAAACAGCTGCCTATTAAGAGGCAGTCTACACAGCAAGTGTTAAAACAGCAGGATAGGATGCACTGACAAATATGCAGGGGTCTATGCTTTTTTTTTCAGTCTTCAAAATGACTTGTTTTCGGATTTTAAAAACTAAATTTGTTCTTGCACTGTTTTTTTGTGTTGATCTCTGCACATCAAATAGATGTCTTTTCTACATCCTGTCTTGTTTGTTTGTTTGTTTGTTTATTTATTTAAAGTATTTATTTAAAACATGGGCCGGTGCCACCTTATGGTCAGAAAAGATAATGACGTTTATAAAAAGGTTTATAAGCTTTTTAAATGATTAAACTATGTTCACAGGTCTGGTTAGAGTCTATGGGCAATATATAAGCAAATAAATAAATAAATAACATACTATAAGCTTAAAAAAATGTGTGTATATATATATATATATATATATATATATATATATATATATATATATATATATATATATATATATATATATGGAGAACAGTTGAGTAGATACATGTCTCTGAAGTATTGCATATATATATATATATATATATTGTGTTTGTTACAGCAATACAATTTGTCATTGCCAAGACTCTAAATTATATTTAATTTTATTTGACTAATTTTTCCAGTAGCATGCTGATTAATACATTTCTTTCTTTCTTTCCTTCTTTTCTTTTTACGATCAGCTTGTTTATAATAGGTCTAAGAATTTAACCTAACATCCTGCAAGGGCACAGAATTTTATTGTGAGCTAACCTTTACTCACCATTTTTTAGCACACCAGGAGCTTTATTGATCAGACATCTTGGGGCACCCTGCCTCGACCAAGGAACTTTTTAAAAAATGCCCTAAACTAATGTTAACTAGACTTTTTATCAGGTGACAGAATCTTTACATCATTCTTGCGTAAGGTTGCATCTTACTTCTCTACAGGCAGTTCTATTGATTTCCACTCGGAGATGTTAAAAGGTCAAAGCATCTTCTGCATAGAGTTTGTAAATCGATAAAAATTCATAGTGCATGCGTATTATTGCTAATAGAACAAAATGTTGATGCATAGGATGAGCAAGCATGTACAGCATGTGTGGGGGGTAACATAGCAAATAAAAATAATGCTTTAGCATCTTTAATAATTCAAATAAAGTTAGATACGAATAAAACCACACATTAGTGAATGGACAGGTGTTTTTTCCTTAGTGTTTAATGAGGTGTTGTTTACATTTATAAATTGATTATCACGTAATGGAGATGATGTAGAGATGGCCTCCAGGATGTCGTATTTACTCAAGGTTTTATTAACGATTTAATAAGCCACATTTTATCAAGCAGAACAAATGCCAGTAATTTGAGAGAAGAGGGAAGTCCAGGCTTTGCACCATAACAGTTTCCTCTTGCCCATCCGACTATAACTGATTAAATAATATTAGAAATTTATAGCAGCATTGTATATTATTGCATGCAGAGCAGGTTAATGTTCTTAATTAAGCTTTACAGCAGAGTAAGCATTTTTTTATGAATGCATAGTAGGATATTTAAAGTAGTTTAGAAAACTATACTGCTGGTAAATTTTCAAGGTGGTGTCTGTATTTCAAAACAGCGATTAGCCCTTAATAAACCAGCTACCATGTTCAGTGATATTATGATGTGATTGTTGTAGTAGGACTCTCGACTAAAACATTTAGCCAACTATGCCACGCTCCAGAGGGGCCTAAACCAGCTTGGACCAGCATGTAATAATCAGCATGTTCACTTTTATGATGTAATTGTTCTAGTAGAGCCATTTGGCCAATTTATCTTTGCCAGGCCCTGGTAACCCAGCTACCCAGCCTGATCTTATAGCAATTCATATTAAAAAAAAATATCCAAATTGATACAAATGCAGCATCACTTATACAAATCATAAGATTTTTGCTATATCATAGGTATTTTATTTTGTTGATAATTAATAGAAATTTGTAAACCTAAACCTAATACCTAAAAATAGTACAAAATCATATGAGTAAGGTCATACGAATTGTACAAATTAGCCACCTTGTAAAATACGTACCAATTGGTACAAAACAGTGATTCCCAACCATATATAGATGCCTCATTAGCGACTGTTTCTATGGAACATGACGCACAAGCCGTCCGTCATATTGTAGCGGCCTTGACTTGATGTCATTTATCTTAGTAATCACTGAATACTCTGTGGCTCTGTGTGAACCTACAGTATGATGAATGACATCAAGTTCACCGTTCCAAGATGGCGGCCGCATCTACGTGCCTGGAGCTGTCCAGTGGGCTGTCTATATATGTCTATGTTCCTGGAGCCCCTCAGTAAAATAATTGGGAACCGCTGTTCCAAAACATCTATGAATACAGATTTTATCTGTACCTTTCTATATTTTCCAGCAGAGCTGGTGGTTGAACGTTGAAAGACTTTTGAACAAGAACTTGAATGACAAAGTGACTTTGACTTTTGCAGATGCTTCCACGTGCATGATGTCAGAATGGATCACATGGTCACCGTGCAGTATGTCATGCGGTGCAGGCGTGCGTTCTAGGGAACGCGCTATGTAAAGCAGTTTCCTGATGATGGATTTGCCTGCACTCATCCCACTGAAGAGACAGAGCCATGCACTGTCAACGAGGACTGCTGTGAGTATTATCTACCTGTTGACTTTAACGAGTTCATAGCAGATGTTTACAGCCATAATATTATCAATTTATCAAAAGTTAATAACTAAGTTAATAATAAATATATTTTTTTAATTGCCAGTTGCGCTGTAAGGGATATATAATGTCAGTCTAATTTTTCCAACTCTGTTTTATGTACCTTACTGCGCGTTCCGCCAGTTTCAAAGAGAAATGTCCACTGAATCGCGCTAAAACACAAGCTCAATATGTGACCCTGGCACATTTTTATTATGTTGAGTAGGTAGAATTTTCCTGTATTTGTACATAATGTACGGCACTGGGTTTTCTGCTAACATCTTCATTCATGCAAATGGTTTATGACAATTTATATCCATTGTTTATATTACTTGAAGGAAATAAATCAAAATAAAATAATAAAAACAACTAGCCAGTCAAATAATTCATGATTTTTGAATAAAAAACTTGAGCTGTTTTTTTTGACGACAGATGATCTTTTGACAGAATTCTGTGCTCCAATAATGTGTATTTGTTTCCGCTGGTGTAGCTCCGAGCAGTTGCTTGGTTACTGAATGGGGTGAATGGGATACATGCAGTGCCACCTGTGGGCTTGGCATGAAAAGACGGGAACGGATGGTGAAAATGCCCCCGTCTGACGGCTCCATTTGTGGGGCTGAGGTGGTGGAAGTGGAGAAGTGTATGATGCCAGAATGCCGTAAGTGCAAACACTGCATGTATGACACACATAATATATGCACATTCATATGTTATATTCACACACATGCACATTAATAGATTCCTACATATATAATGTGCATATATATATATATATATATATATATATATATATATATATATATATATATATATATGCACATTCATATGTATTAGTATAAAATACACTCACATACACTTACATTTTTATTGTTCACACACAAATTCATATGCATGCCATCAAAACATATTCTCACGAACTATGCCACATTACCATATTCATACAGAACCCATATGCCTGCAGTTTCAGTGTTATGATTATGATTTTTTTGTGTGTATAGATACAATCCCATGTTTACTGTCCCTGTGGTCGGACTGGAGCGATTGCAGTGTGACGTGTGGTAAAGGCACGCGGACTCGTCAGCGTATGCTCAAATCACCTGCAGAGTTGGGAGAATGCAACGAGGAGTTGGAACAGATGGAGAAATGCATGCTGCCAGAGTGTCGTGAGTTACACATGCTCTTTCTCTGTTATGTTTTTGTGTGTGTGTATGTGCGTGTGTGTCTGTGTGACAGTTAACAGTTTTCGTGCATAACAGATACACATGTGTCTGTGTGTGCGCGTGTGTGTTAGTCAGTCATAATTGCGAAAGTGGGTCCAGGAGAAGTAGAGAAAGTCTGACCTGTCTGGCCATCCATCCATCATGTAAAAAAAAAAAAAGTGATTAATTGTGATAACAAGTTGGCCAGCCCCATCATTTGAAATATCAGACCATCTGGGTAACTGTAGGGTGCTCATTTCAACTTGCTATGATTCGGGACACTCTAATTCCAATCTCTGATACTATTTAGTGCATATAATATGCGAGTGGGGACGTGTGTGTCTCCCAGGAAAAGACTGAAGATTTACACAACCAGCTTCTTGATTATTGATCCTTTGAATAAATGCAGTGAATAACATATGTAAGCACATATTACATTATATTATTATTCAAACATAGTGATTAAAATAACTTTATTTAGTACTGTACATTTCAATGAGATAATGAAGCCTTGGTTTCATAAATTACTTTGTCAAATCATTATGTATTTTAGACACTCACATTATAACTCGAATTCTTGAAATGTTTTTTGGTTTATTTATTTTTTCTCCTTGCATTTCCATAATTGTCTTAAAAGCAGAGACATTCTTTAAAATAAATTTGCCAGCTGTAACATTGTTTAAATATAGCCTCTTTTGATGTCTTTTTTCTCTAGCAATGGATTGTGTGATGACAGAGTGGTCGGAGTGGTCAGAGTGCAGTAAATCCTGTGGAAAGGGTCACTTGATCCGCACGCGCATGATCACTCTGGAGCCTCAGTTTGGTGGGGATCCGTGCCCTGAGACCACACAGAGAAAAACGTGCAAGATCAAGAAGTGTAATCAAGGAGGTATGAACAGTGACGAGAGGAAGAGGCGCAAGGAAGACCGTAAGAAGAGGAGAAACAAACAAGGGAGGGAGGAGAGTGCCGATGAGCTTGCAGGTGAACATGCAAATCTCACTGTTAAAGGAAATCCACCCATCATTTACTTACTCCTGCCATCCCAGATGTGCATAGATTTCTTCCTTCTGTGGAACATAAACATTGGTTTTTACAAAATGCATGTCTGTCTATAATGCAACTTCTTCAAAATTGTGTTAAAATCATGCAAACAAACACATTGGTAAAATATAAAATTACAGTTGATATATCAATGTCTAATTATGCATGTGCATGAGAAAAAAAATTATAATCACTTAAATATATCAGCATGCTGTGAAACAATTAAAATGTATTTGAGATATTTTGTGATTATTAAAAAAAAACAAAAAAAACACTTTGTTTTTCAAAGAAAACAGACATACTCAGCTTTGATGTTATGTTTAGGGAAACTAAAATTGCAGCAAGATGCCAGAATACTAACATACATCCCATACTTCTCAAATAACTATTACATACAGTAATAAAAAATATAAACAATAAACTGTTCATGCTACATTTTTGATTGGGATCTCAAATTATTGCAAATAATTAACTAGAAGTATTCATGAGTATCAACAATTTTAATGTCCAAACTTTTAATTTTTGTCATCAAAAGACAAACCAGCAGGTCCTTCTATACCATATTATACGATACTATACTATACATGTCTCCACTATACTAATTCATAACATCCTAAACACACAGAAAGTGGGCCTCATTTATAAAATTTATTATTGTGCAGAAATTATTCTAAATTTAATCTTACAATCATTTCTTAGATATGCGTATGTGCGAATGTACGAATAGAAAACACATGAATGTCTCTCTATCAGAAATCTATGAATCGAAATTAATGTCATTAACATCTAAAATATCACCAATTATCATAAGCAAGAACAACTTACATTTTTAAAAACCTGCAATACGCCGACAATTAAAAGTGTGTATGCCTTCTCAGACCATGCCGTGATGCTAAGCACGTTTCCACATCAAATACTTTTTTATTAATACGATGTTTAGTTATAAACAAATTTTGGGAGGAGCGTGCACTGGTAATTAATACGGCTGGCTTCTTATTTCCTGATTATGCCATTATCCAATCAGAGCAAGAGAAGTCTCCTATAAATTCATACAAGCTTCTTACCTCGATGTCTTGTTCATAGCATAAGATCCTTTTTTATATCACCATGTCTGAACGCGACCAGTTTCCTGAAGACTATGAGCTTGAAGACGCCAATCCTCCCACGATTTTGCACAGTAAGCCAGCGAACACCCCACCCAGAATTCCAAGCTCACGGCTTCTTCCAGAGGCTGAAAGCAATCGCGAGCGATCATTCATTGTCCAAGGCATTTAAGATTACCTCTACCTTTCAGACGTCCACAAGTTTCTTCAGATTCTTCCTAATAATTCAGCCTTTTCATCTTCTCCAACCACAAAAAAACTGACAATTGCGTCACTTGCAAACACTGGCATTCCATTCTCCCACAGCGCTAATAAGGCTGAGCTCCTCTTGCTGTACTTCGCTTACCAAGCAGGCAAACTTTTCTCCAAAAGTAAGGAAAAAACAAAAAGAATCGATAATTCTCCTGAAAAGACAGCCTCTACACCTGAATCAATCTCCGCCCACCAGGCCGTAGCAGAAGGCCTTCTGCTAGCCTCAGCCGGACACAAAATACAGGCACCACTGCTCCAGCACCATAAGCCACCAGCCTAGCCCAGACCCGCTTAGTTTGTTAGACCAGATGAACCCACACCAGATGTACTCTGCCCAAGTCTCTCTCCCTATGCCTGGCCACCAGCCCCTCCTAATCCACCATCTGTTATAAATCAGCCTCAAGCTCCTCTCATTGCTCCAAGACCTAACTTGTCCATTTCGCTCTCCACAGCCCAGCCAGCCATAGGAGCCAGCATATCCCTCCTCCCTTCGCCTATTTCCTGCTACCAGTCTGAATCCAGGTTCAAGACCTCCCCCACCATCTTCACACACCTTTTTTCCTCCCCCTATATTTCCCCCTCTCTTCCCCAGATCCCTCTGCTGGAGCCGCGGTGAACTCCAATCCACCCTCACTAGTAGCTCCCATGATTTACCTTGCCCCCACCTCTTCCCTTACCTGCCCCCCTTCACCCTATCCACTGCTAACCCCCTCCCTATCCTACTGGATCCCACTCCCATCCACCAGAGCCCAGATCCTATCAAAAATTCAGGACGCTGGCTCCAGAAGCAGAACCCTATCCAACCCCTCCCTATTCACATCTAATATTCTAGTGAACCATCCTTTAAGGTTCCTCCTCGAAGCGTCCCTCGATTCAATCCCCCAAGCAGTTTCTTCCAGAACCCTGCAATCTTACCCGACTGCTTGGAAGTGCTTTAAATCTTTCCATGCTGGGTATACAATTCCCTGATTTTTTTATTTTTTTTCCCTGGTGTCTACTACTTTTATCTCCTTCCTTAACACCTCAAAAAACCTACAAGTCGGTTCCATTAAGGGCTATTTAAGCGGTATTCAGTTTTTCCATAAACTCATTTATGGCATTGCCTCACCCCAAATGACTAACGTTTAGACTTCACTTTTAATCAAGGGCGTCCAAAGAATGCACCCTTCCTGCTCCAACACAAGGCAGCCCATCACCCTAGAAATTCTAACAAAATGCATATCCACCCTCCACAGAGGATACTGTTCTATCCATACTGCCCACACTCAAATCAGTCCTGCTCTTCTCCGCAACCTCATCAGAAAATTTCTCTACACATTTCTTCAAAATAGTTGCAGCCACCACTGCAGCAAAGAAAGAAAGGTTTCTCCTCAAACCCTTGGCCACTGGTCTTCCAACGCATACAAAAGCTATATTCGTTCAGACCAATCCCTTATCAAAAAAGTCCTCCAGACTTAACAGTCCTATCAGATCTCAAAACCTACCACCCCCGCAGGGGACCACCCAAGGCAGGGCACCACTCCCCTTACTGCGGTCAGTCCCCACCGTAAATGATCATACAAAAAAACTGTCAACGTGGTGGTCAACTCAAGCAGGAACATTGCACCCACCGGCATGGGCAGCTCCCGCTGTAGATGATTACATACAAAATCTGCCTCCGCAGTGGTCAACTTAAGCAGGAGAATTGCACCCACCACCACGGACCACTCCCTAGAGACGTTTACCTTCACCCACAACCCCCTCCCTGACTTATATTTTTATCACACACATTCAATCATCCTAATGACATTTCAATATTCCAATTTCAACCAAGAGCTCCTTCCTAGTCCTCCGTCTTCTAGTTATCCAGCACCACTCTATCGGTAGCTCTTTTTTGGGGGGCCGCCTACACGCTTTTTTTGGCTGATTTCCTTTTTTTGGGTGGGTGGGGGGGGTGCTCAGGGACCGGGCCAAGCTCTGTCTGCTCTCCACAGTCAAGAGGGAAAAACCCTTGGCTCGGGAGTCCACCAAGCTCTGAACCCTCTCCCTGAGCCCTTTCCCTGACAGCACATCAAACATGCTTACTTTTACTATGATTGATTATACTTAAGCGTGAACTTGTGAAATGAGATTTTCCATGGAGTTAAGCGTACAAACACTCTAGGATCGAATCTGTGCTTACACAAGCTTTATAAATGAGGCCTCTTGTATTTTAATAAAAAGATGGTTCATTGACCCTCAACAGTTGTATCTGATTTGTTTGTTTTTTTCCCTACAGGATGCAAAATGAAGCCATGGTCTGCATGGACTGACTGCACCAAGCTGTGTGGTGGAGGAATCCAGGAGCGTTTAATGACTGCCAAGAAGAGATATAAGAATCCACAACTAACTAGCTGTAAAGACCGAAAGGAGATACGGGCCTGCAATGTCCATCCCTGCTAGGGCTGTACTTGAATGGGCTTGTGTGATGGGACCCAATCTAGATTATGAACAGACTGTGACACACTGTCTTGCAGTATATTTAATGCACTCTGTTTGGGATTGAAAAGCTGCAACAGGTAGTCTGTTATTTTTACTTTTATTTTCTAGAATTTATAGTGACCCAGGCATTGTCTAGCCTGTAAAGGAATGGGAAACCGAGAGGGAGGGTATTCAGAATTGCAATGTACTGTACAAATTCAGATGTATTAATATGCATTAGTATTTGAGAGCAACAGCCCTCTATGAAGCTTTGAAGAGGGGAGTTCTTTTGAAGATTGATTTTTCACAAGCAGGACCATGGCGTATTAAAGATTAATGTGTTCTGACATGAAATGCAAAACAAATTTCTCCTTTTATACTCTGTGATCCAAACACTCATACATACAGAAAATAGCATCCTTCCAACATAAGTAGCAGAGATTCAAAGACATCATTTGATGTGACATTTTTTTTCTCTCTTGCTATCATATGAACAGGTCAGAGGAAACACTGACCCATGTTCACATTTACCCTACAATCAAAATGATCAGAACAGCTACATTTAGATGCATGCAAACCATTCTTTCAGGATATCTGAAATGTTATAGCCATAGATACTCCATATATCAATTGTTTCTTCTAAAAGGAGGATTTGTATCTGGCCCCTATGTGTAGATTTAGTCATTTCACATTACTGGCAATAAATAGGTTTTTGCTATTGAAGTGAAATAACTGAACATACACATAGCAGGCTAAGAAAAACGCTAATTTTAGAAGAACATTTGAGACAGCACTTCACAAGCTTTCTGAACTTTTGATGTATTAATCCAGGTTTTGTTTAAATGTAAGTATTAGTATGTAAAATTTTTAGGTAACAAAATATACAATGAACTGGCCAAAATCTTTTTAATTTAAAAAAGTTAAAATTTTTAATAGATATTAAAACGTACAATATGGGCATATTGACAACATCTAAACTGTAAACAAATTTACATATTTATGCCTACAGACATGTGACATATTATTGTAATTTTTTTTTTATTTTTATTTTTTATATGTTTAGATTCCTTGGCCATTCTTAAACCTAAACATAAGTATAACTGTACTGACTGATAAGTGTAAGCGCCATAATACTGTATATTTATTTATATATAACATAAAAACAAATCAGCACCAAAGCAGTCCACATGTCCAATGTGTTTCTCTGAAAGTATATTGTTAAATTATTATTCAGTAAAGGTGCACAAATTTTGTTCAAATGCATTAAATCATTTTAAGCTTTTAAAATGTAGTCTTTTTTGAGTCAACTTTGTTTAATGACATTGAAAACAAAATCTGATCAAAATCAGTTACATAAATTCAGTATTCATAATTAAGAATCCATAGACATGCTTGTAAATAATTTGATTTAGATGCTATTAATACATCAGTATTGTACGTTTTATTGTGTGTGCTGATGCACATTTTATGTAAAGTAAAAATGTTCATTAGATCATGTTGATATACTGTACAATGTCTTGCAGAATTGTTTGCTTGCATCTAAATAGGGTTATTTTGCTTTGACATCCTCAATAAATATTACGTTTTATTTCACTTAGCTCTTCATTAGTTGCCCAAAAAGCGTTTTGATACTTGAAATCATGCTGGAAATGTATGATTTTTTATTGCACTTCAAGAGAGTTTCAAACCAAATGACATCTAAAAACAAATGTTCACGTACAAGTACACACAAGTAGCAGAGCAAACTTTAAAAATGTTTAATAAGTGAAACCCTAGCAGTTTATGTGTGTGTGTGTGTGTGTGTGTGTGTGTGTGTGTGTGTGTGTGTGTGCGTGTGCAATAACAATCATACATTTTAAGTATGTTTTCTTTGTCTTGGTGTTTTGGGGGAACATCACAACACTAAATATTACTTTCAAATAAAGAGGGGAAAAATATTAACATGAGTTGTAGATATAGTTCATACTTCATAGAAGGGAAGGCTATTCAAAATTCTACGTTGATTTACTTAAGGTCTATATGATATACAGGTAAAGTTAAGTCAAGTCATTGGGCAAAAAATCAAGACCTAGTCACTTATACTTGTACACTTTGCCCCTGTATTTGGCCTTTTGCAAATCAGGCCCTAGAACTGGTAATATATTTCATTCTCACACGTTCTTTGCCCAGAAATATTGCCGTGTTTGCAAACCAGGTTTGTTTACTTTTGCAAGATTACTGTAAAAATAGCTGTTGGAAAATATACTATTATTGAGTAAAGATAATGGCCATATGCCAGTTAAAATAAGTAATGGAACTGTTGTCTCCTGTGATGATTTTTTGGTGTGTAATTTTAAACTAAAAGCACATATAATCAGCCATTCCAGGATTTTCTATGTCTCATGTATGAAATGAACGCTGTCTTAAGATCCACCGATCTGTTATGATTTCGTTGCCCACTGTACGACAAATAGACAGCGTTTAACTGAACTGTGTTGATCTGTTGGATTTGATTTGCTTGGTTTTACCAACCCTTCTGATAATGCCCTTTTTTATGAGAAATTATTCTTACCAAAGTCTTGCGTAGATGTTTTGTAGTTGTCTCTCTTCCTTGTTGCTCCTCTGACATGATTCATACTTTTTGAATATTTCACCTTTACAATAAAAGGAAATTTAACAAAGTGCCTAATTCATTTTATGATTATTTTGGAAAGGCCAAGCTTTGAAATGAATGTGCGATCTTGCAGATTTACACTGCTTTATCAGTTAAATACAATCACATTGTTTTTATTATTTGATTATTATTGCTTGAACGTTTTACATCTCTTTTGTATATATATATATATATATATATATAAGCTATTTATTTAATATGAATCAAATCTATACTTTCTCAGTGAAGTAGATATCAGATAACATAACAGACAAAATAGATATTTCAAATCATTTGAATCTATCTGGAGATTCTGCTGTAGTGTTTGGTTTAGGAACATTATTATTAACAACAAACAATTTCCTAATTTTCTACTTGTGTTGCCTGTGAACACAGCTCTGTCACTTGTATTTGGCCACTAGATGGAGGTATGAAGATATGTATTTTACCCAGACAAACGTCTGCAATGTCCGTTATGCTTGCTCTCTATTTAGTTTCAGCTTTTTGTTGGAGCTCTGCACTAATCTTAACCACACTGACTGTGATTAACGCTCAGATCCAGTTATGACCATCCGATCCGGCATATAAAGAAACGTGCCACAACAGTTCCTGTAAAAGTTCACGCTGAGACGTGCCTGCAAACTATGTGTGATTTAGCAATTGCCTACTTTCAATTTGCTAATCCCACACGTCCTTTCACGCTAAGAAACAGCCTTCTCGAGAAGTTTATATAGGTAATGTGTTCGACGCTTACACAGATCGAGTGTGGAAGGGTCTCAAACTTGCAAAATGTGTGGACAGAGTTACTTGGTTGACGTCACACTTCAGAATGAACAAGTCACTAGAATGTTAGCTGAAGAAAAACTGAACTTGGCAAATGAGTGCATGGCCAAACAACTGAGTATCACTTTTATGTTGTAATTAGAATATTACTAGACTGTCTGATAAATATATGTTGCAATGGTCTCCCAAAAGACATTGTACCAACTATAAGTAACTTTGCACGTAGATGTCAACTTATTCTAAACCTACCAGTCTACTAATACTCTATTAACACACCATTGAGATTACTGTAGTAGATATGTTGGTTCAGTGTTATTCATAATCAACGGAATGTTTTAAAAGGACCATGAAAAAAAAAAAACTGAAACTCACTTTTAATTTATGGGTGAACTATTTCCTGTCATATTAAGTATTTGTTAATTTTGTTGGATTTATTTGTTATATTTATATGCAGAGGAATAGTTTTTCCAAAAACTTCTCCCAGGTTTGAATATGTGAAAAAATTGATGGAACTAGGGGAATATATTGTAACAAATTATGATTTTCAGTCAGTTCTTTCACACAAAGCTGTCATATAACATCAGAAAACTTACTACAGACTACGGTGCACATTTATTATGCACCAGAATGTTATGATCACACCATTATAATATGTAATCTTAACAGTCTGAAATAGATTATATGAATCAAATATATCAAATATGATCACACTTATAACAAAGTATTACTTATTAGATTTTAAAAATTCATACTTCAGTCATACATTTATTAATTTCATAGCTAATGTTATATAATCACACTTCAATCAGTGATTGAATCAATAATGGGGTTTTCTTTGGACAAAAACCTGTTAAAAAGTTCTCAGAGGGTCTTTCTGTCCATCCACCATTCTGTAAAATCATATGAAATTAATGACAGAACTGGATAAATGGATGGATGAAATGTTCCTAGACAATTTTGGGTCCGAATGTTGAGCTGCTTTTCACACTCCTACCACTCAGGGGCAACAAAACACTTTGAAAACTACCTTAAAGGACAATGTGGTGAATAAAGCGGGGGTAGGGCATGAATGGAAGCAGAAAACCCATCAAGTGCATTTCAGAACTGCAGTCTTCATTACTAACCTGATTACCATGAGCCTGCAATAGTTTGTGATGCACCTTTTGAATGCGGTTGCCATGGGAACGTTAGTGATGGTCTTAGCCCTCATAAGCTGCAGTCTCTTTGACAAATTCTGTAGCCTGAGCTTATGCTGTGCTCTACTCTAGCATATAGCATATAAAAACAAACAAACACACACAAGTACTGTCATTTAGCTAAAATATGGACACATAATTACATGACAAAATCAGTACTCAGGTTCCCCTGAGACTCAAATTACAGTGACGTATATGAGAGTGTAAGTATGACTGAATTATTCAGTATGCACATTAAACATTATAAATTGCTGTCGCTATGGTAACGCTGATATGCATTAGCAAGGGCTCTGTTAGAGTTCGTCATAGTGATGCCTGTTGACATTTGTGCTAAACATGCAGAGAAATTGCTTTTGAAAACAAGATGGTCACACGTGTTTGGGAACTGCATAAACTGACACAGTTTTGCGTTTTCTAGTAGCCACTCTTTCTCTCGCTTATGCAGGTTTGCTTTTCTCCAGTACATGTATTGTGTTTGACAGCAAGTGTTTGCTTGCAATCATTGGCTTCATATTCTGCTGACATATCTAAATCTAAATGGCCTAAATGGAGAATCTCTTGTGCTTCTCTGCAGCTGTAGAATGTCAGAACAGGAAGCCTTCAGACAGTTCTCAGTTTTAAATTAAATAAGGATGTTAGGTCTAGTTTGTTTCTTCTGTGTTACGAGTAATATAATATAATATAATATTAATCAATCCATGCATTTTGAAAGCTGCCATATGTAGGGTTTTAGGGAGCCTTGATGTATTACTGCTTAAAAAAGTGATAATTAGGTGTGCTATTTCATTGCATTTTTTTTCTAGCATTTTTAAAACCAGATTTTTCCATTTTAGCTTATGTCATAAGTCGTACATTGAGTCAGAAGTCAGCTATAATCTAGGGTGTTATTTTTTTGGGTGAACTATTCCTTTAATGAATTAGCAACTCAGTATTTTAGTAAGCTTTTATTACATTATAAGCTTTTATTACATTCACTTTGTCTTAACTTGTGTTCTCTTGCTATGTGTTTCGCTCCCTGCGTGTGTGCCCATATTTGGTTTTCCCATTCCTGTCTTGTTTTGTCATTATTGTTTTATTGTGTTGCAGGTGTGTGTCTGTTTAATTACCTAGTTAAGTCCTAATTTTTTCCCTACTTAAACTCAGAGTTTAAGCGTCTGTGTTCCAGTGATTGTACCATTAAAGACTGTTTTGAGTTCATTCAGTGTTTCCGTGTTTTAAGGAGAGCAATAGCAGTACTGACAGAACAGCCAAGCAACAAACAGTTTGTTATTTTAGTTGTGTTCTTCCACTGAGAGCCCACTACCAGTGTGAGAGGAACGGACTGTCACAAAGCCGGAGACCAACAAGGCAGTCAAGGAAAGAGAGCTAGCAACAATGCCCATAGCTAGGGAGCTAATTGTGGATGGTGTAAGGGTGGAGTGGAGCTCCACCTTCGGTACCTTGTATTATTAAACTCCACTCCTCTGGCTGTGCCACGTTGCTTTTGAGGGTGAAGTAACTGGATATCTGGGACTGATGGACTGATTGGGAGACTATCCTGGCGAACAATCTGCCCCCTCTCCTCTCTTCTAAGTTCCAGCTGGTCCCGGACAGCCCTCCTTCATCCACACCTAGACAATTCCCATCCTCTTACCTGCTCCAGCCTCCTTCTCCGCTGTCGTCTGGCAGCACCTCTGCTTGTCCTAAGTCCACCATCAATATAGGCTGAACCACCCCATCCTCCAGAGTCACCATGTCCATGAACTCCACATGTCTCTCTCGTCCCTCCGACTCGGCATTGTCTGGCGTCGACAATCCTGCGTCTCAGGACTCATTCCTCTGGCTGTGACGCACTCTGTCAGTTTAAAGGTAGATTTTAAAAAAATATTATAATATGGAATCACCTGGCTTCTCTATAATTCAAATATGTTAAGGAATTGTTAGGCTTCATTAATTAGGATAACACTTCCCTTAACACCCAATATACTTGCCACACTGTTAGATGAATGGAAACTACAATAATATTAATCAGTTTTATTCCAATTCTGAGGTCACCATAGCAACCAGATCCAAACTGTAAACGGATCAGATGGTCACTGCAGCCACCCAGATCAAGTCTATCAAGACCAGATGGTGCATCAGTGCCTAGAGAGCGTCAGCTGAGACCTTAATAGTTAGTTGACCTTCAGAACTGGTCCAAAAGCTAAAGTGTCACCGTCATGGGCTTTCTCTTGTATCCCCTTTGCACTCTATTCTCACATAAAAGCAATTTAACTAAAATGTTTCAATTCAAGTCTGAAAATTTGGGAAGTGTTATGGGAAGCCTGACAACTGAGTGGGGGTACAAATGTAAGCTTAATTAAAAGAGCAAAGTCAAACCAGGCAGGGTCAAACCCCAGCCAACAACGTCCCTGGGCAAATATCAGGAATCAGGCAAAGTGCACGCAGTGTGATCACAAACCAAGAAAACAGCCAAGGCAAACGGGCAACAAAGAAATGTCTGCTAAGAGTGAAATAAGCAAGGTGTGAGTGTGTGCAGCTTAAATTGTCCCTCTTATGGGTTACAGGTGTGTCATTAAACATTTCCAAGACAGGAGGTTATAAAAAATGTCCGGAATTGAATGGCAAAGGCATAGGATGGGATGGACTGCCATTTAGAGGCTTTTGGGCGCTCCAGCGGGTGACCTTGACATACAGTCATGTTGATAGACCAATACCACAAAATTAACCCCCATGCTTAACCCCCAACTCTAACATGCGGTAAAGTCACTGTAATACAAAGTTGCTTGTAGCTCTTTGCTCATAAAGGAATGACAACAGCAATATGACAAAATACACAATGTATCTTCCTTTGTGTTTGGCAAAAAGATTAGAACGATTGTGAGAGTGATTACTGGGCGTTGATCATGACTGGCATGAGGCCAAGGATTCTGACATCCTGGGGAAT
The DNA here is from genome assembly GCF_018831695.1 of Puntigrus tetrazona. Lineage (NCBI taxonomy): Eukaryota > Metazoa > Chordata > Actinopteri > Cypriniformes > Cyprinidae > Puntigrus > Puntigrus tetrazona. The sequence continues at coordinate 9,022,754 of NC_056716.1, forward strand.
CCATGATTGTTCTTTGGGTTTGTATGTCTCCCATTGGACTAGATATTCCAGACAACCTATAAGGTATTAGGAGTCCAGGATCACTTTCATGTATATGGGACCATCAGCAAGACTTTGATGATAATGCATCCCATCATCTGCATCCCAGTCACTCTTGCTTTCCTGGAACTAGTCATTGACTGGTACCTCAAATAGTTCCCATGACCATGAGAAGAGAGGGGGATGGAAGCAGAGTATACACTGGAATGATAGGAGTCTGGTTGGTGGTTCAGTGGATCAGGAGTGATGCAAAGGTGAATGTGTTCTTTGTGTGCTTATATGCGGTGGTAGAAACTTGCAAAGCCTTGTAAACCAAGTCAAGTATTGCAATGTGGGTGATGATGATGATGAATAGTGGGATGTTTCTTTATCAAATGCAGAATGTGCAATTATATAATATTATGTTGTATAGAATAATTTAACAATAAATCAAATTGAAAATATTAATAAAAAAATAAAATAAATATCTGTAAGGTTTAAAAATCTGAAATTGTCACTGAATCTTTCAAGAAATACTATATTTAAACTACACTACTATATACTATATTTAAAATGACTCCCTTGGAATATATTCCAGATTGAATATTACAAAGCACATTCTACAGTGAAAGATCATACAGTATGCAACCCCTCTGGGAACTTGAATAATCTTCATCTGATTAATTATTCGCATTATCTACTACACACAAAAGACACAGAGACATGCAGACCCTTAAAAGATAAACAGTGTCAACCTCTGGTTATAAGTGAAATTAACACAAGCAGGTGGTTGCTAATGTGTGCATATCTTATCACACAAGCTAATTTTAAACCAGTGAACCACAGCAACAACAGACTGATAGTGTTAATCAGTAGACTGAATATATATATGTATGTGTGTGTGTGTGTAATGACAATTTGTGAAAACAGCATCAAGCATTAAAGTAATAGTTCACCAAAAAATACAAATTTATTCTTATTTATCCGTTTTTTTTTCTGTTTCAATACGGTAATTTCAGATTTGAGGCATTTTCAAGTGCCTTAAAAATTTTTTTATTGATTTTAATATAGTAGTGTTGCTGTACATTACAGAAGTGTGTCATTAAAATTACATTGCCTGGCCTGTGGAAGTTACAACAGCAACATGATCAAATATCCTAACACTTGTTTCACACTGCAAATGTCAGTGGCACGCAACTGCTTTTTAGCACTCATATTAGCAGACAAGAGTGTTAGCATCTGATGTGTAAGCATCGCATCAAGCACAATCTGCTTGTTAAGTCTGACATCACACATCATCATTTTGGGGTTCCAAAGCTCTATTAGATCCCAAAAGCAAACAAAAATAAGCAGTGCTAATATACTATAAACTTGGGCTGTGCAAAACAAATGAAACAAAAATATTCAGTCATTATATCTATGATGAAATCTCACATGGCCAGGCAGTGATTAACTTTTTCTAAATTGTTAAAATATCTGTATTCTCCATATTGGAGCAAGTTAATATATACAACCTTGGTTAAATGCATGTTTGAATACCAATATCTGCAATAGGCTTAAAAAGATGTTTTTGCTGAACTAATGCAAAAAGATGTTAGCTAACAGAACTTTAAAATGTTACCATAATTTAAAAACCTGTAATATTGACTAATACATTTAAAAAACCCAACACATTCTCACCTGTGAAAGGTCATTCGATTTCCTCGCAAATTTAAATATCTGTGGTTTTTACAACCAGATAATGTGGTGTCATCCCGTAAAACATCTCTAGGTTACTAATTTAACTATGGTTCCTCAAAGGAACGAGATGCATGATGCTATGGGAAACACCTTCCAGCTTGTGGCTCGAATCATGTGTAAAATTAAACCACTGAAATGGTGGGATGTCATAGGTGAGTGACGTCACTGGCAAGAAAGCATTAAACCATGTGGAATGCTGCTGGCTTCAGCTTCTGTAATGAAGCAAGCACTGGCAGAGCGCGCAAGTCCAAACCATAAAATCGGACAAACGTATGGCGGGATAGACCATTCTGCAGCATTGCAAATCTTGGCCAACGAGACCCCAGATAACGGGGCATTGAAGGCCGCCACACCTCGCGTTGAATGCGCCTCGGCAGAGGATCATAAGCCTAATTGATGGCATTCACTATCCACTTGCTCAGAGTCTGCTTAGTTGCAGCAAACCCCTTCTTGGGGGGACCGGAGCAGACAAGCAGTCGCTGGCTTTTTCTCCACAAGGTAGCTCTGTGGACGTACATGTCTAGTGCTGGATATATATATTCAAGCTTCAGTTGGCCTGGCTCCTGAAAGGAAGGAGGATTAAAGGCCTGGATTATGAATGGCTGTGGTATGACTGTAGGGACCTTAGGACTGTAACCTGCTCACGGGCACAGGAACACCTTGCCATGCCCGGCACAATCTCTAAAAAAGAAGGGGCCAGTCTGAAGGTCACCTACTCTCCTCGGGAGAACACAGTGCTAGCAACAGTGTGGTCTTTATCATCAGAAAATGATCAGAGATCACCGCTATGGCTCAAATGGTGGCCCACAGAGGACCTCTAACAGCACAGCCAGATCCCATGTTGGAACCCAGGATCGTACTGGAGGCCTCAACCTCAGCGCACAACGGAGGAAACGTGTCACCAGATGGTCTGATGTAGGAACAAGGGTTTCCTGCACCAGACTAAGACACATAAAAAATGGCAGGTTCTGTAGTCCGCAGTCTCCTCTGCACTGCATCTGCATCTGTTCATCCCCAGATTTCACTTTTCTGCTTTGACATCTTTTTTTTTTATCTCTGGAGACACTTTTACACACACACACAGAGCGCTTTGCTGAATGGCAGAAAGCTGAAGCCGGCAGCCTCCCACTTGCTTTTATGCTTCCTGGTCAACTGCCTATGATGTCCCACCATTTCATTGGTTTGATTTTATACACGATTCAGAGCTGTCACGCTGGAAGGCGTTCCCCGATGTTTCTGGAGGAGTCAAATATGTATGCATGTATGTTTGGGATGCCAATAACCTGGAGACAATTATAAAAGCTTTGCTTAAATGTGAGCTATAAATAAACAGTGCTCATATATACATATATAATCGTTAGGGCTCCATTTCCCACTCCTACAATCTCAGTTGTGTTTCAAACTGTATTTCATTTGTATACATCACCCACATTAAATTCCCAAACAGAATCATGCCAGAAGCACAACACATTCCCCATAATAGCTATATTACTGATCAGTGTTCCATTTAACATTCCATATTCTGATATGCACTCTCTGTACATTCCCATTTATTGTCTTTACTGCATAGCAAGGAAACAAACTAAATGTAGTTCTTCCATATCTACAGTGCAGAAATTCCTAACACATATTTTGCATTTGCCAGAGCAGCATTTTTTTTAACAACTGCATACACAGTACATTACACAGAAAGATGCCTTTAATACTACTTTGCCTCCAGAAGAAACTGTTAACAAGAACATCAAGGGGCGACCAAAGGGAGCAAGCTTGACCTTTCTAGACCCTTTTATTCACACCGACTTGAATGTGATCAACACTGCCACATGCCAAGGTTACACACACACATACTGAAGGGATCGCTCATAGCAGTAACTGTGTGGATGATATTGTGACACCAAAACCATCATCAAAAACCTCATTCAAAGACCCTTGTGGCTCTCTCAGCTCAGTACCTGTAAAGCTGCTTTCATATCTGTGGGCCGAGAGGTGTTTGTGGTAGTCAGAGCCAACCTCTCCACAGGCATCAAAAGAGCCCAGACTATGCCCTGAAAATACAATTCAACTGAACAGTGATCCATGGAACATTTGGAAGACATCCGGTGTGATCACAGAAAGCTACTGAGAGAATGATTTGACCTGAAGCATATATGTCTTAAGGAATCCTCCTTCATGAAATAAAAAAAAAGTACATTTCTTATAGTTTTACAGTTGGGTGTACTTTGCTGCAGCATGTAACTCAATTAGTGTAAAAGTAATAAGTAATAGTTAAGTGTAATTGTAATGGAATTGGTCTGTCATAGTGTTAAAATATTGGTTATTATTACTGGCTTCTAATTTCCTAATTAGTGCACACAAAAGGCTTTTGTGTACTGTATGTGAGTGCAATTAAGAATTCTTGAATTAAGATAACCAAGCTTTTCGCTCCTAGTCCAAAAAACAGATAATTTCAAGGCATGCCATGTGCCTCTGATATAGTCATATGCTCAGTTATCCTTCAATGCATTATCAAGGCAGTAAATGCAGTTTGTAATTTAATTGAAAACAATATAAGGATAACATTATGTCAGCATTTTAAGTCCATGGTGGCATCATTTCCAGTCTACAAACAGAAGCCGATAAAGTCTCTGGTAACTCTAGGATTGGCATCCTGTATTAAAAAATAGGAGAACAAATGGAGAAGGATTTGCGTAGCGGCTGTTCATTTTATTTCAGGCAAAGATGATCCATGCAATGTTACTGTTTCAATATTAGCTATAATTGTAATGCAAAAGCTTTTTTATAGTATCACGATGTTGTTACATTAATGTCACAAAAAAATATTAATATCTAAATACAATATGTTTTTGCAAAAAATTTGAGGTCACTGAATAATAATACAAAGCAAACCATAAAAACCTGAACCATTACACTACTAATGTTCACAAATAAAAAGGATGTGTAGAAGGGTCCTGTTGAGATCAAATTTTCATGGTCACAGTTGTATTTCCTTAGCTTATTCATGCTGTGATGGGAAGCATTTTCTGTGCTTTCATACTGAAGCCAAATCTTATCCCAAAGCAAAGCTCTTGTTTCTCTCAGCATTGTCCCATGTAAAATTCATGCATTGGGTTGTAGAGTACAGGTGTTTGCTGCGAGAGGGCATGATTGCCTGCCAATTCAGAACCTCACATTTTTTTTTCTCACTTATTTTCCCCATATTTGTTATTTGTGCCTTCCTTTCCTCTAAAACCTTTTGTATTAAAGATATTCTTGCTATTACCTTTTGCTACTTTGTTTCAAATTTTTACCTTTTACTACTGTGTTTCAAATTCTTACAGCATGAAAGTGGATGTGCAAGGTATAAAATGCTACAAATGCACACATATTTTGTTAAAATATACAGTCGAGACACCATGTTTGAGGTAGAGAGTTATTATAGAATGTTTACAATTTTTGATTGTCGCAGTTCGTTCAGTTGTAAGCTCACGTACAGCAATGTAGTGTTTTCTTGAAAACGATTTAATCAAAACAGCTTGTGACATTACAGAAAAAATAATTAAATTCTGTTCTATTCTGAGTAATTACACATGTTCTTACATGAAGATAAAATTAACCTATATGTGATGAATAAAGTCCCTGCTATGTAATCCTTAGGTTGTCAAAATTAAAGGATTATCCCTGAAACTAAGAACAGAAGACTCTAAAACTAATATGACGTGGCAATCAAGCTGATCCACATTTGCCACGACTGCCGGTGAATCGAACTATAAATACATGAACGTTCACATATGTTTAGCTGAGCGCTATTAGAAAGGAGAGGTTGTCTGAGAGGAAAACATGCTTCATCGTTCGATAATGAATTGGAGCTCATGGAATGAAGACGAAGAGAGACAGACTTGGTTCTCTCACAATAAACCAATTAAAAATAAGAGCTCGGGATTGCACTGCCATTCATCAAGCCTTACATCACCATGACAACAACTCCCAGCTCCAGCGGCTCATGTGTGTTCCACAGAGACGAAGGAAAAGATATCCATTCTGTATATTAGAGTCAAATCAGAAATGCAACACCTTTGACAGTTTGGCATCGCTACCTGTGAGGTGTCATGAATAGAAAAACAAATTACATGCAGGAGATCAAACCAATCCAAAAATTAGCTGCAAGGTGAAATTGCTCCTCCGGGATGACAGCAGAATTCGCCACACATATCAGGGCTCTGTGAAATCTATTTCTGGCTTTGTAAACTGCAGGCAAGCATCAGTTTTCCAGGCTTTGGCTGCATTGTTGCTCTGCGTGATAAAACATTCTCGCCTGTGGCTCACATCAGTGTGTGTTTCTGTGGCAACAGCTTCCCTCAAATCATGTGTGTGTTTGCTGGTGTGTTGGAAGCATGTGTGTGCGTGTATTCTCTAAGCGGGAAGTTGAAATCCCACACACAAGAGGAGGAGGCGACCATCGATCTATTCTTCCAGAGCTGAGCTGAGAGCTGGGAGGTGCAGTGGGGAGCTCTCGGCATAGCTAACATCCCATCAGATGACTCCCTTATGCTTATCAGGATTTGAATAGGATCTCAGCTCCTAACAAGCCTCCACAGTCTCTGCTGCATATGTCAAGAGAACAGAATGTAACAGTTCTGCTCTACTGGAGAGTCACTAAGGCTGCTGTATTAAGATGTTGGAGTGCATTGCTTTCACATCATCTTTTATGCACTGGAATGTAACATATTTTAATTATACAGCTCGTTCTTTAATAGAATTTTTTATATAAAGAAAAATTAAATGTTTACCCATGCCACAAATATACCTGTGCTGCTTGTGACTGGTTTTGTGGTCCAGGGTCACAAATGGTTTCTAAACCAGTCTATTGACATAATATTGGTTTTGTATAGCGTATGTTCACTGCATGTGTCTATATGTTCTGTTTATGTCTCCTACACAACTTCAGAAGAAATAAACGCATACATGAAGTATGTATGAAGTATATGAAGTATGACTGAATGTTCAATAAATCTCAAAGCTTTAAAAGCACCACTTTAGAGAGAGAAATAGAGGAAGGGAGAGTGTAGTTGGGATCCATTTTTGTCAATAAATTTGATGAGTTTGTTGCTAGAATTTCTTTTTTTTACTTTTTACAGCAGTCACTGTAATTTTGCCAACATGATATTTGTCTCGTTATGACTTTTGTAGCTTACAGATATGTCTCTTGCTCTCCATAGCCTCACCCAAATGGTGCAGGCACTCATTTAAAGACAAAACTAGAGCTGTTAGCTCACCTGTGAATGAGAAAACCCTTTCCCAGGTGATGGTTTTACTTGAGCCTGACCAAAAACTATTGCAAGCTGCTATTCACTATTCTAAAATTTGAGAATCCTTCCCCTTCTATAATACTAGGGTCATGATTATACTGAATAAAGGTACAGTGTACCCGTGTTCGCTGGTTCGTACTGGTCATCCAGATATTAAATATTCATGAGATGAAATGGAGGGAAGTTTTAACGGTTTTATCCTTAATTCCATTCAGTTTTTCAGTGCAAGCAGTGTACTTAAGCTCCCCCGGGGATGAGCATGAGCCGATGAGGAGAGGCAGTCAAACAGAGGAACACTCAGTGTGGAAATGATCCATTTACCCAAGTTAATCGCTGCCTTCTGCTGTTCAAGGCCACCTAATGGGTTTACTAGTGCTCACTCTGCAAAACGCGCACACACACACACACACACACACAAACACTGCACGCTCATTTGCCTATGCAGTCAACAAAGGATGTATAGTGTACCGTGACATCTATTGTTACTGTGTATGTTAAATTATTAATTTCTAAAAATAAGGTTGCATAAAGCTGCTAATTTTGTGTATTGTAGTCGTGGATTGTTTCCCTTATGACACACTATGCTTCATTAATTAATTATTAGGCAGAAATGGATGGCCACCGCTTTGAGAGTGCAGGGAGACCCAGAGGGTGTTTTCCAGAGAGTGAATTCCTCATTTTACAACCTCTTCCTCAGGGCATTTGGGATCTGTACATCCTAAAGGGGAAGCTTTATGTAAAGTTCACTATATCTGACAAGGAAGTAAAGCTTAGCATAATGTCGCAGGCAGGATGTTCATTATGCTATCACTTTTTGTATATTAATAATAAAGCTGATACATTTCTCTTTTGTATAGATTCAATTAAATTAAATTGGGACATATATCATGTTATATCTGAGACAGCTTATTACTGTAATTAATAAGTACAGTTCAGGCTCGGAAGGTTTTACCCAGTGGCAACCTACTATGGTTTTTGCATTATAATTGTTATTTGGGAGGTGCCAGAAAGATACATTAAAACTCGAACTAAAACTCATCACGAGAAACTTTAAACAGAGCACACTGCTGGGACATAGATGAATCTCTTCACAAGAGATGTCCAGGGGTGTCCAGTCATGCTCCTGGAAGGTCACCGTCCAGCAGAGTTTAGCTCAGTCCTAATTAAATCCACTTGAAACAGCTAATCAAGTTCTTCGGGATTACAAGAAAAGTCTGAGCAAGTTTGCTGGAGCAAGTTGGGGCTAAATTCTTAAGGATGCTGACCCTCCAGGAGCAGGAATGGGCCACCAGGTGTTGCATTTAAACAAACTCCTCCTACAGATTTACACAGATTAACACCAAATTTGGTCAGTGTAATCTCAAACCCTTTGTGATGTTAAATCGCGAAGATGTTGAGCTTTTTTTGAATGGTGTGTCTGTGGAGGTCTGACTTGTGATCTTAAAAAGAAAATGTTCGATCTGCACCAAAGCATGTTTGATAAGAGTCCTGTCCTGAACACATGCCCATATTCAGTTATAGTCATAGCGCCACCTGCTGGCAACAGGAAATGACAATTCTTACAATCTAAACTCCTCCTAGAGATTTATTGACATCAACATTATACTTTTTTTTTTTTTTTTTCTAAAGGTCTTTGTGATGTTGTGATGAAGATCATGGGTCTAGTCACTCTTGGAACTATGTCATAAAAAGTCAGATCTCCCCAAACGTTCACATATTCGATAAGAGTCCTGTTCTGAACACATCTAAAGGCCAATATTATCATATCACCACCTGCTGCAAACAGGAAATGTTATACACGCATTTAAACATGCAATGTCCAATCTGCACCAGACTTTATATATATAAAGTATTGACCTGAAGATATACACATACCAATGTTCAGTTATAGTATAAGTGCCAACAGCCAGCAGCATCTATCTATCTATACAAGTCTTTTATCCATTGTAATTAATTCCATGCTTCCAAAGCTAGCTACGATGGCTGAAGAATGTTATTCAGAACTTTCATAAAATGTGATATCAGTGATGCTTGATGGTTATTTGCACACAGTAAACAGTGATGTGAAACTCATGTTGAAGGCAGATATGACTGCTATGTTACACTGCTCCAGGAAAGACACGAACTGCTTGACAATAGCTTTAATAATTCAGAAAGCTTGCCTGGGAGATCGTACCTGAACATCACAACCCTGTTGGAACAAATGACGCACACTGCCTTTTTCATATCTGGGAATTTGGGAAAGTTTCCAGTTAATGCTTCATTACATGATATAAAAGGCTAAAGAAAATAAAAAAGTGTGCCGTAAATAATTTAGTGTTGAACACTGTTTTAATCGTGTGCCGTAAATAACTACTGGTAATTTTATTAAGAGACTATGCATTACACGCCCCTTAAACTTCTTTATCTATATGGATGCTGTACACATGAGGCAAGTAGGGAATATAAAGGAGCTCACGTTCAGTGTCTTTAGACCGACTTAATTTAACTTCACGGTTTAAGAAGTCTCATCAGTTCAGCATGACCCTTTAGCTACACAGCATTAATTGAACTGAATGAAGCTTCTTCCCAAAGAAGGTGCAGTGTATGTGACCTGCAAAAAAAAAAAAACACGAGTCGACCCTTTCATTCACCCAGTCGCTCTGATACAGCTGCAAGCTAATATTTAATGAACGACTTAATAAATATATAATTCATAAATAAAGCAGAAATACCTCTGCAAATCAGACTACTTTATGTTTGATGTCTTCAACTAAAAATTTCTATATTGTTGTATTCAGGCCACAAGGCAGCCTTCTTGCCCAGAGATTCAATTATGTTATTTAAATGTTAGATTCATACATACCTTCCTGCCTACACAACCTGTCTGCGAAAACAGCAATTTTCAGTTTCCGTGACTCTTGCAGTATAACATAATAAGTGTGACAAATGAGGACTGTAGTCATAGCTCACATGTTTAGTCGTTATATGTATTCATAGCAACGAACCTGACACAAGCCCTGCTATGAAAATCTACAGAATTTCAGAATGCAATTTTTTTTTTTTTAATGAGCATCCATCCTGCCGTGTACAACAGTGAGTACAACACGAGTTCTCAATAAGTGATGAGCTATTTGTGAATTATTCATTAATTTGTAAACATGGATGTGCCTTCCATGCTGTTCGCACTTTCAGTTTGCGGAAATAAAGAAAGTAAAAGCAGCATTAACATGAAACTTGATGCTACAATTCCCATTATGAACTGTAAAAGAATAGTACACCCCACAATAATAAATACAGTAAATAAATTATTGCATTTATGTAATGAAAAAATTGCTTAATTACGTAATTTTACTTTCTTTATTTCTGCAGACTAACTGAAAGCGCATGGAAGGCACATCCATGTTTACAAAAGAATGAATAATCCATAAATAAATGAACGAATTCATAGTGGCTAATCAAAAACAAAGTGGACTATGCGATTATGTGAACCGACCAAAATTCCTATGTCAATATGCCATTGCATATTGAAAATAAACATTATCCTCTGCCATTAATTAGGAGTCGTTTACAAGGCAGAGAGCTGAAACCGCTCATTTGCGCGCAAGCTCACGATCATTTACGCATGTTTTCTGTTCGTACGTTCATTGAATCAAACATATGCGTATTTGAGGTCACATTTAGGATGGTTCCTGTGCAACATTTTATAAACAAAGCCCAAGATCTCTATGTGGATCATACTAGCTGTTGTTGGATTAATACAGTAAATAACGAAGGGAATATGTGTTCTTATAGACACGCTACAGCAAAATACAGAAATAACTTAAAACCATTTTTGCTGGTGAAAATACTAATGGTCTTTCTACAAGGCTTTTGCACAGTACTGTATATTATGGTAGAATTTTCACCATAATAGTGAGGTATTTCTTTGAGAATGGCTATATCAATATCTGCAGAGCCCTTTGAGGCTGTTACCAGGTCAGTGGCTTGTTTTTTTTTTTTGCCTTTACCTGACTCCATACGTAGCAAGACACCTACAGGAATGGTCAATATATTTTATAAATGACCAACCAAGAGCTCCAGCCGTTGAATAAAATCCATTTCGGCGGTTCAATAGAGGCTGGAAACACTTCCTTACGTTTTTCTTTAAGATTCCCGCGCAGGCTGTCTTTGCTGAAAAGCCGCAGACAGATCGTGTTGCTTCCGAGCGTAAACGTCTTTGTGAGAAGGAAGACAAACTGCAGTTCGGTAAACGTAATAATGTGGCATGTCGTGACTCTCGAGAGCTGCTCGAGTCGTAAAAGGCAGCGCTGCACAAACTAGATTTGGTCTGGCGAACTATATCTCAAGGCTGGGAATATGCGTACGGAATAAAGCCTTTTGTGAGCATTCATCAAGGCCGCAGCGATTGTTGCTATGAAACAAGTTGTCAGAGCCACTGGCACTGTCACATCACACACACACACACACACACACACAGGCAGATGTGTGAACATTCTCCCCAAAGAGTGAGCAGCGATGTTAACAGGTGCAGTAACCTACAACGCTCTGGAGGTACCACCCCACTGACGGGTTGGCAGCTCTGCTTCCGTCAGCCCTCGGTTGGGAGTCTGGTGTTGACAGGCCTTGGGGAGGGTTACGCTGCACCCCGCCGAAGAGAGAACAGGCATTTACAAGAAAAAGCAAAATGTGTTTAGTAGGCAGATATTAATATAGCCATTCTTAAAGAAATACGTCACTACTGTGCTAAAAAAAATCCTACCATAATATACAGTACTGTGCAAAAGTCTTGGCATTTTCACCCCAAAAAAATGGTATTTGTGTATTTTGCTGTAGCTTGTCTGTAAGAGCACATATTCCTTTCGTCATTCATTGTATTAATCTAACCACGGCTAGTATGCTCCACACACCGTTTATAAAATGTCGCACAGGAAACCGTCCTAAAATTGATCTCAAGCACATACGTTTGATTCGCGACGCATTTAACAGAAAACATGCGTTAATGATCGTGAGCTTGCTCGGAAACGAACGGTTTCAGCTCTCCGCCGTGTGAACGACTCCTAATTAATGTCAGACAATTAATTAGTTTTATGCCAAGAAATCCAACAATAACGTAACATGAAACTAAATATGGAAAGCGTGTGTTGACTTTAGCAGTTATTTGTTTTTGTTTTTTTGTTAGTTTTTTTTTTTTTTTTTTAGTTTTAGTTTTTTCTCAGACTTATGGACTCCACTTAAATAGAAGGAGATTTGTTGGTGTTTAATGTTCTGTAAGATTGAAATTTATAGTGGTTCATGTAATGTTACCATTGTGGTGAATACATACAGTATAAATGCTGAATGTTGCTTTATATCGAAAGCAATAACCACCATGCTATAGCCAATAGTGTAGTTGCTATTTTAAGTGGATTTAATTCTCGATGTGCATGCAGAATTTGGGGTATTTAAATGCATGCAGTAAATTATACAAAATATTAATAAATAAATAAATAAAACACTCCATCGTCTGAGCCACAGACAGGAAGCATCCTGGACACATCGCCAGTCCATCACGTGTAATAAATTATTTGGAGTGGCAGGCATTCGTGCATACACCTATGAATGGGTCTATAATCCCTCCTCTGGGAAATGTGTATCTCAATTTCACTGTGCATCTGAGTCCCAGTTTTTATTAAACAATATTTTACAAGCTTCAGAGTTAAACGGACGAGATAACATTACCATGCCAATTAAGAATAAATTAAATTATATACATATTCATAAGATACGGAGTAACCTGGGATGTATCAGGGACTGAAAATCTCATGAAGCAATATTGCGCTGGTAAAATACTGTACCATCAGAGATTTCTTTATAGCTCCCAGGCATTAACTGGCGCCCAAGAATTTATCAGCTTAAAGTGTGCAGCGCATTGCAAAGATACTTTAGGTTCGGCGTCTAAGGAATTATTAACGAGATGACGATCATTTTTCTACAGATTCTTGGGTATAACAGTTTTAATTACATATACTTTTATCGTCCTTTTGATAGCTCTTATCTTAATTTGCACAAGTTACCCCCGAACATGCATGGTGTCAGTATTAGAAAACCAGACCTTTTGACAGGGACATTTGCCCAAAGCAAGGCTAAACAGCACAGGGCACACAGACTAAATGTCTAGTACCTTGAAAATGAGTGTGAGTGATTTTATTAATGAAGGGATACTTATATGCTATCAGTGATTTTTCTCCTGTATGCATGACAGGCTTGTTAGCTGCTTTTCCTTCATGCCACACCAAAATGTAGTTCTGTGAAGAAATTCATACATTCCGTTGGCTGATATTATATGGTTTAACTGAAAATATGTATAAGCTAATTATAAGCTCATATTAATGCAGTACATAACATATAGATTAGCAGTACCCTGAATACAAAGATTGTGGGGTGCATTCGATCACGTGGCATTAGTGCTGCTTATGTACCAAACTGTTTAATTGCAATCCTCATGAGAATAATACATCTTCTTAATTTTTGTAAAATAAATAAGTTTATTGAACGCAGCCGGTATTTTCTTGACATTTGCACGGGTTATTAAATTAGTTTTGTCACTGACATCCTCTGTGATTTCCTTTCGTGTCATTTTAACCAAATATTTCGAAATATTCTTCACACAAAGCTATCGTATGACGCCTGTTTTCAGTCTGGAAAAAAAAACATAACTACTTTTTAATCATGCATTTTCAACATTCCCCAGCCTCAAGGAAAGAGTGAAACAAACACCGATGAATGATGTTTTCAAAAAGCTTCGATGTTGTTGGATAAAAGTCTTCTCATGAGACTGTTTTGGGCATTCAGAGGCAAACAGCAATAGTTTAGCTTTTAAAGGAGGACAGGTTTGACAACAATTAATTACAGAACGTGAAGTCAGTTTGTGTCACAACGTGTAGTTTGTCATCTTCTAGGTTTACTGATTTTTATTCCACATTTTGCACTTTTCAAGCTTTGTAAAGATGACCTCAATATCAACAATGATGTATTTTCTTCTAAAAGAAGTGTGGTATGAAAGCTTGTGGCGTTCTCTCCACCAAGGTGCATGCATCTTCATTATTGGCTCTGGACAAGGTCTGTGCACTTGTGTACACAGTGGGCTCACACACTCCATTGGCACTTCAAGACTTGCAGGCTGAGGGTGACAAAAGGCACATACACACACACACACACACACACACACACACACACACACACACACACACACAATACCCAACTTGTGATTTAAAGATCAGCTGTTTCATAGCATTCAGACTGCTAGCAAACACTGTTCATTAGCCCTGGATCTACATCGGCTATCTGCAAGATTCTTCACTTAAATTAATAAAATATTTAATTGATTTTACACTGCTCCACGCGTCCCCAGACCATAAATCGGACGAGTAATCGTTTAAATGACTAAAAGTAACGTATTAGCTTGCGCTAGTGGGCTACTAACTCGATTCGGACTAAGAAACGCAGAAGGATTGCGCTCGTGCTGATGAGTAATTACGTGGCGATGAGGCTTGTGAGCATGCGCACTGTCTGCAGCACCACGGCGAGCGCGGACAGCGAGCGCCTCACACTCCAGCTCGCGCGTGTATGCGTGAAGATTCAACCGGTGGCTTTTCATTTCCCGACTCCGCTCGCGTCGCGACTCAGCTTTCCGTCTCGCAAGAACTTCACCGCGTCGAATAAATCCCGACAGGAAAATTTAAAAGAACAAGAACAACACTCGGGAGACATTCCCACGTTACAGAAAGCCGGGTTCGTCCGTGAGAGTGGGATGCCGCGCGCGAGATGATGTTTCTCTGTGGGGATTGCGCTTTAGAAGCTCCACAATCCAGAAGGATGCTGGTGGGAAATGCCTGTCGACAGAGAGGACGAGATTTGTCAAAAAGCGCTAGAACTCTTATCGGATCTTTGTTCTAAGGGGGAGGTTCAGAACGAAAACTGTTTGGATTTCATTTATTATTTCCGAGACCTTGCCAGGCCGAGGTATTCGGACTCAGGTAGGCGACACTCCTGCACAAAACGGTTGCATGCGTTTTTGTTTTTTTCCCCGAAAGGATCATGAACTAAGCGAATACATTGAAGTATCATCGCAACTTCATATATTTATTGTCAGGTAGTGGCTTCTTTTTCATTTGATTCAGTATTGACTTGTTGCTCAAGATTTTATCCACTGTATTTACTGTGACACTGTCTTTTACTCGACGTGATATTCGGTGTCGATTCAGTTTGGTGTATAGACTCAAATACTTTTCTCAGAAATAAAATGCTACAATCTGTAAAAATGCTAATGGGACAGCTATTATAATTTCGCACTAATTAAATGAACACGATTATAATAGCCTATATAAACCGTTTATAACATATAACATTTGCGGGTTAGTAAACAAAACATAATAATCTAGCTTGTAGGCATGAGAAATGAATTGAGGTGGTTACAAGGCATCTTATTAAAATGCACATCCTTAATGTTATGTCACTTAGGATAGCCTGACCCACCATTCTCTTCTACTTTGACCGTGTTTCGTCATCATTAACTTTTTTCTTTAGGTAAAGTCGGAGCCGCATCTTCTATGATGAAAATCGCTGCATTTGAGTTAAATACGGCACCCGTTACTTCTCGTTTATGCAGTGTGGATAATCTTAGGTTGAGAAAATACGAAAATCCATTCCAACAGCACAGGCCAAAAGTGCAGCACTGGGATCTGCCTGCTTAGATTTAAACGCTACAGCACCTGCTGAGCAAGAGGGCAGGAGTCTTTTGTGCTACGCCGAGGAGTACCAAGGGGATTTGGTAAACGGCGTTAAATCTACCACCCACCAGTTATGTTTTTTTTTTCTTCTTCTTCTTCTTCTTTTCGTAGAAGAGCTTTTATAATGATTCCTCTGGTGCAAGTTTCATTTATAAAACACAAAATAACCAAATTTCAGGACCAGGTGATGGGCCTCTTCATGAGATACGGCTTTGGTATAGGTCATGAAATTTCGGAAACATGTCTTAACTGCTTGACTACACAGAGCCAAAATGCGAACCCCTTCCCCCAGCAGCTCAAGAATCATAGAAGCTATATCGCTATCTCTCTCGCACTCTCACACACCAGTCCCCTGGCTGCATTGACAGCTGTTCGTGGTCGGTTTTGTCAGTTCACTGAGAGCCAACAGCCTGCACCCTAACCAAATTCAACCGTAGTGTAGCGTTAAAAGGCTACCCCTGAGACGTGCCATTTCGTATTTGCAACAAAAGAGCGACACACTATTGGCAGTAAAACATCAATAACAGTATTCTAATAACACAAATTATATGTACAGGGGTAGACTTACAGTAGGAGTATGTCGAATGCTTGATTCTGATTGGTTGACCAATGTGCAATTGTTTTACAGAAACTTTTACCATTGTGCATGCTTTGTAAATGACTACGTTTGGATCGATCACAATCGTAATATGTATGCGTTTGCTGGCATAGTAAATTTGAAAAGTAGCTCATCTGGTACTTGGTGCTTAGGGTATATATATAAAATGTTTATTTTAATTCTTTTGCAGGTAGACAATGTTTCATTCACTAAGGAACCACCCAAGAATTCACCGATGCAATGCTATAACTACTAGAAAATGAGCAGAAATCCAACAAAAGAGATCATTAAAAATATTTTGCAGAAGTTATGTACAAAGCATCTCCAGTCCATCATTCTATACAATTGCAGTCATCCATTCATACACAAATTAGCATTTGGTGGTCGAACAGTTAGTCTATATATTTTCAGACCCAGTGGCAGAGTACTGTACAACCTCTGCCAAACGTAGGTGTGACCAGACAGCTTTTATATAACCTCAGCGCGCCCAAGCTCTTAAGAGATACTTACGTTTTTATTTGACAAACCATTATTTTGTGGCGCTAGATGGTTCCACTAGTGATTTCAGCAGAACTCAGACGTTAATGAATACTGTGCTTCCTAATACTTTGGATTTGATTGAATAAGCAAAATCAACACATTTGACCAGTTATGTGCCAAGAGTGTTTTTGCTCAATGGGATATCAGGACATTCAGACCAAGTGGCTGTGTAAACTGTAATTAAATAATCAGCAGCATGAAACCGGAGTGGAAAGAAAAGAAGCAAAACAATCATTATCCAGTGTGTCACTGTGTCGGAACGGTTGCCTTTCTGTGAAGCCATGGTAACATTGTTATTCCTTTTAGAGGACAGATGATCAAATGATTTTATAAGAATAGGCTTGATTACACAAGGGGCAATATTGAGTGCCAAGAGCGGTGTCTGTATGATTTTGCAATCATTCAGCATTTCCATTTTTTCTTATGAAAGTACTTTATAGGCATAACCAACACTTGGTGTTTTTCAGAGCAGTGTTTGGTTTAGAGAAAGTGCTGCAGCCTAATAAACCACAGGCTGGTCTTGCATAGCTTTATTAAACTCTTACTGGAAATCGTATTTTGTGTTTCACAGGCCTTAGCATGCTAAGGGCGAGCGACCACATTTTAAACGTTGTTATTACACCTTTTAGGGGTCTAGCAGCCTTTTGGCATGGTCCCTGGAATACCATTGAAATGCCTCTCCGGTAAATCTCAAAAAAAGGAAATGCAATTTGAGCGTTGCTGAAAGGATAACGATGCTTATTAGAGCTTTTTAAGCAACCGGGTCCCAAACTGAACCATTTTAGAAAAACCCTCTTTTGAGCTTCTTAGACAACCGGCAAATTTGCCTTATATAAGCTACTATATATTATATAATTGCAAACAAACATGACTCTAAATTTCTTATTTCTTGCACACTGGTTAGTTAAAATGCTTAACACCTTTATTTCAAAATGGTTAAGTCTTCAGAATTTCCCGTGTGTTCGCACAATGTTAACAAAAATGCATTCATACAGGCAGCTGCAGCGCAGTGGGAATCTCTACTGCAAGGCTCTTTGAAGCTCTTTGTGTGTTGGAATGTTTCTATGGGTTACTAGATATGAGCCATTGTGGGGCTTTCACTTTGAAGTGTAACTGACACACTCGGCGGACTGAAATGAGTTGTGCTGCTTTAGAGGACTCTGCTCAGAGACAGCCCAAATCAAATAGTGTTTGGCAGCTGCTGTCTCTGCTGAATGCTGGAGAGATGCGGCGCACAAAAGAAGAGGAAGGGGTGAAAAGTCAGTCCATTAAATAGTCCAGTTGTAGCTGGCGTGCCGATCTATTGACTTATATCGACAGTCTGAGTAACCGTGGGTTTATAGTGCACGATTTTAATTTGGCTGAAAAAGAGTTGAAGTATATCTACAGGTTTTTTTTACCTATTTGTTTAGGATTTCTTCTAGTCACTTTAAAATGACGCTCCATCATTAATAGCTATGGTAACTATGCAGAAAGAACATTGCAGACACTAACATTAAATTAAATGGACATTTACTAATAGTAATCGTGCATTTACAACTGAGAAGGTTATTTAATAGATAACAAATGATTACTAAATCGGATCATTTTATGAAGAATTACCAGTTGATTACTAATTACATCATTAATATGTTTTTGGGATGTGAGAATTTGTAACGCTGGATTATGAAGCATACTCTAAATTGCTGACACTCATTAATATACTGCTTTCTTGTTATATTTCGCAAACAATTGTTTTATTCGGGATTATTATGTTTCAGGCACAAAATCATATTTAAACGTTTGTCACATTCTACATTAAAATGCATTTGAATTACAGCATACTGTAACACTTAGGGGGAAAAATGGTAATTTATGTACTGATAAATTATTTCAGCATTGCTTTTTAACTGGTTTCTCTGAGACTTGGCTGTGCATTATAAACTGTGATCAAGATGGTTTGTTGTTTGACATTCAGTTTTATTTTTGGTATAAATCCATTGTGTAATAGGATAAAAGCATTAATAATACCATATTGTTGTCACGATACTTGATTTCATTTACGATATTATTACCTTGATCATCTACACTTACAGCTATATATCGCTTAACTTGACAACAAACATTAAAGTTACAGAATTACAGTTCAATCTGCAATAATAATGAATCCACAGACATGGATTCAAAAACAGAACAAAACGCTTACCTTTCAGTTGGCATAAGATTTAGTCTCAAAACATAGCACTATGTAAAGTGGATTTTACATCCAGCCTAATCGTACGACTGTTTTTTCTCGCAACTAGTACGTCCAGCTGGTGCAACAGACCCCTAGTGTGCAAGCTTCCTGTTGCATAATGACATATGCGCGGAGGAAAAGTCACAAGTGAACTGACACTGTGTTGGGGTGGATAAATTAACAGCAGATTTTAATTTTTGGTAACCTTAAATACTCAGTATCACCCAATATCTAAGCTTTGAATGCTGTAATTACCAGTCACCCTTGTGATTGGAATCATGCAGACACATGGTCTGTGCCCCATTTTCTCCAACATTTGGAACCCGTGATCAGATTTCCCAGGATCCTCATGTACCACACGCTCTAACCTACTAATAAATGTGGATCAAGAAGCAAGAGACCCTTTAAAGTCTATTACCGTATGCCACTGGTGTAAATTTAACATGCTGTGGAGGACCTGTCTCCCCACCAGAGTGGTATCCCAGAGCAGGAGACTCACAGCAGCAGTGGGCAAGTAAAGGTGTGATCACACTATTCTTTGCCTCTCTGGCCCAAAAGGCATATTTGTACTTGCAGACTTCCACTAGAAGTCTCTTATTAACTTACACTGACAGAATATTCAGCATTAATAAATTAACCAACAGCTATGACATGATTGCGATATCTCTGTACTGAATTGTGTTTGGAGCTGCCTTGCATCTGTTTAGTCGCATATACAACAAGGACATAAACAATAAGACCACCCTGCAGAATTCCACGTTCTGGTACATGTATATCATAACATAAAACTGGCAAAACAAATAGATTAGTGCAAACTTTGTGTGTTTTGCAAAAACTGAACAAATATGATACATACCAAAAATAATTAATAGACCTTTAAACCTATCCCAAAAGGACATTAGATGTTTATCTTAAGTTATCTTAAGCTTTATATTTGTGCACATAAAGTGTGTCAATGTGATGAAAAATCTGGAATATTTAATTGTTCCTATTACAACATAATGTAACTTAATTTAATGTAATGAGAGGGAATATTACTTATTAAGTACTGTAGCTGTCATATATTTAGAGGTTTTTTTTCTTAACACAAGAGGTTCTTTCTTTCTTTCTTTCTTTCTTTCTTTCTTTCTTTCTTTCTTTCTTTTGCCTGCCCTATTCTCTAGTGTGCATTTTGTCCTATGACAAAAGGTATCTGTACTGTTTCTTGCTGTGAAATACTTCTGTTGTCTACTGTCAATAAATGGACAGATTTTTTTAGGTTGTGTCAAGACATTGTGAACTCTACTCTTATTAAAGGGGGTGAAACAACAAAACCGTAAAAGACACGGGTATGAGGCTAGAGAAAAAAAGAAAAAGAAAAAACATTTGATTGACATCCCATTTTCTGGGTAAATGATTAAGGGGGCTTGCTTGACCAATGGGCTGTCCCATCTCAACTTTTGGCTACGCCACTGAGGAGCTCAATTAAACTGGTTTTGTCTATCCTAATGAAACCTGTCACCTGCTTTGAGTGAACTGTGTGATGGCTCCCTTTTTACTGCTTACTCTTAATTAACTTAAGTTCCTGATTTTAATTAAAGTTAAGGGGATTTCATTAGAGCGACTAGTGGTTAGGGCCAATCATCACAGTGACAATACCCAATGTTTCAAACAGCAGTGGCTTAGAACTGGCATTCAGTTAAATGTCTAGGGTTTACAGTGCGCTCAATAAGGTCTGTATTAATGAAGAAAGCTAGGTAAGCAATATCTGGAAATTGGAACTGTACAAAGTGAAAGGAATTGGGTTTTAAAATAAAGCGGGTGGCAAATATTTAAAAGAAGATTCTACTATGAGAGGTTTGAGAAAAAGGTAGCAAATTACATCAGACAGGAGCTTTACCCTCTTAGACCTTTAAATGATCATTTGATTTCTGAGGCTGCTCAAAAATCTTCAAACTGAATGGCTGTGAATGAGTTGAGCGAATTTACCTTTCTTGTGATGAAATGTTTTGTAAAATATTAGCAATTTCTCCCACACTTCCTGATATTGCTGAGTTCTATGCGTTCATGGGTCAACATATTTTGTTGATCCTGGAACAACATTTAAATCCAAAATCTTCATTTTATATTTGGTTAATATATTGAATGTAACATAATATGTATTATATATAGTTTACTTCTAGGGCATTGTTATAGTTTTGGTGCAATTTGCCACTAAGCAGCAAAAAAATGGTTGGTAATGACACCCAAAAGTTCATTCAATCTGAACAGTGATTACAATATTCTTATTTGGACCGCCCACCAGCAGTTTAATGATACAGATAACTTTCATGTGAAAGGAACATACTTATGTAGTCTCACCTCTGTTTTGTATTCACTGCATCCTTTCTTCTTAGATATATCCATTAGCCTGCTGTCATTGGTGGTGACCGCTTGTGGCTTGGCCCTGTTTGGAGTCTCTCTTTGTTTCATGGAAATTGTGCTGGATTCCATGGCGCGAGCGAGGCCTCTCTCCAGGCACCAAGGAGGGACATCCAGACCCCCCTCATCCTCCTCCTCCACCCCTTCAACCCCAGCCTATCTATACCGAGGTGGGACGCCACCCTCGACCGCCGGAATAATGCCAGAAGTTCAGTGGTAAAAGAAACTACGGTGCCGCCCACTCCAGTCTCTCCGGCAGTTCCAGGATCTCCTCCTGCAGTGCCAGTGCCTGAGGCAGCCCTCAAAATAAGCCACACTTCACCTGATATTCCGCTGGAGGTTGAGTCTAAGACTCAAGAGAATGGTGTCCATGGCAACACACGCATGCAGAGGCAAATCACAGATCCCTCCTCGACCTGTGTCAGGTAAGTTAACCTTTTATAATTACTTTAATGGATTCTGCTGAAACGCCAGTCTCTCAACAATAGGACTGGCTGAGAGGTCAATTTGGTGTCTAATCAGAGTTTATCCCTACAGTACATGACACTGACCTCATAAAAATACAGTTTTCATTTTAAAAGTTTTGTGAAATTTAAAAATGACTGCATAAAAATATCAAGAAAGTTCCTCGATAAGGAACCGGAATACTTTAAGTTATTTATTTTCACCTAAATTTGACAGCCTTCAGAATATTTTCTGCTAAGCATACATGAACATATTATATACTAAAACAAAGAACAAGTTTTATCAAACTACTGCTTTTCAAGCAAAATACATTCAGATATCACATTCTTTCACCTGTAAATACTTGGAATAATTGAAATTGTGTTCAATAAACGGAACTAAGAAACAGACACACACACACACACACACACATACACACATTTAGGCTACATACATACATACATACATACATACATATATACCCATATATACACGCATACTCTATTTATATATATAGATTGTACATGACCACACATACATACATTCATATTCATATTAGACAGGTTATTGATCTATTTTACGACATAACCAGAGATGTTTCTGTGTCTGCAAAGGCATCTCTGTCATTGACTAACCTACATAATTCTGATCAGATTCAGAATGGTTAAAACACGATCTACATGCATGATCTACATATATGGTCTATATTGCCTGTGCTCCTTCCGGTATGATTGCCTTTTTTTGAACTCACTGAGGAAATGCGCTAAGGCTTTCCTTATTGTAACACTCATTGATTCTGTCATTGACATTACTAAATGGGCACAGGGATACTTCTAGAAACCTCTGTCAGTAAATACAATATGTTGTGGCATCCGTAGATGCCAACTAAAACTCTAACACGCAAAAAGGAAGCCATATCGCCCCATATCCAGAATCGCTGTTCTCTAACCTGTGTGCCAAGGCTCACGTAAAATGCAGTGTTTCAATATGAAAAGACATTCTTGTTGGAAATCACAGACGCCATGTCCTCCGGGCTAAAAAGGAAACCTTCGAGTGTGTTATCAGCGTTAAGTTCAAAAGCCAGCATCTCTGATGGCATGGGATGCATAAGTGCATACGGTATGGGCAGCTTGCATGTTTTGGAAGGCACTATGAATGCTGAAACATATGCTTCCTCCAGATGACTTCTATATCAAGGAAGGCCGGAAAATGCAAAACCACGTACTGCAACTATTAAATTACAAGCATAGCTTTGTAGTAGAAAATTCTGTGTTCTGAATTGGCCTGCCTGCAGACGAACCTTTCATATACAAAGAACATCTGCTGCATCATTATATGAAAACTATGTCAAGGACAACTACAAATTCTGTAGCAGCTGGATCAAACACCAAAATTCCATAAACTCATAACCTTAATGCCCAGATGTTTTTTCACCTTTTTTTTTTTTTAAAGAAAAGGAGATGCTACACCATTGTAAACATGCCCCCGTACAACTATTTTGAGACCTGCAGCAGGCTTCAATTTTGAAATAAGCTCATTTTGTTCATTATATTGCAAACTTTCAATTAATTTTTTTAATGTTATCTCTGTTCTATTTTGAATAAAATATTGGCTAATGTGATTTAAAATTATTTTAGTTTTCATTTTATTCAAACATAATTTGGGTTGTATTATTTTGCTTCTAAATAACCAATTTTCATTCAAAACATTGTAGACAAAATCAGTTAAAAATATGCTATTTGACTGCATTTTTTTTTTGTTAGACTGATTATTAATATAGATTTTTTATGATGATGTATCAAAGGCCTGTCTGAAAGTATTTGTTTGGTGAGAGACATTTAATTTACTTATCTTGGTGACATATGTTGTATTATTGTTTTTAACTTCTATGTGTCAACAGGCAAAGTTCAATTCGGCGTCAGATGAACCAGTCGAACCCTGACTTCACAGTAACTCAGTTTCAGAGGCAGGACTCTCTGACTGGCATGAGTCTAGGTCAGCTAAAGCCAGAACTCTACAAACAGCGGTCGCTAGATGGCGAGGACAACCGAAGCAGTCGTGTGGGCAGCTGTGGACGGCTCCACTTTATTCTTAAATATGATTGTGACCTGGAACAGCTCATTGTCAAGATCCACCGAGCTCAAGACCTCCCTGCCAAGGACTTTTCTGGAACCTCTGACCCATATGTAAAAATCTACCTTCTCCCAGATCGCAAAACCAAGCACCAGACCAAGGTGCATCGTAAGACTTTAAACCCTGTGTTTGATGAAGTCTTCCTCTTCCCTGTGGCGTATGCGGACCTGCCCACAAGGAAGCTGCACTTCAGTGTCTACGATTTTGATCGTTTTTCACGCCACGATATTATTGGCCAGGTGGTGGTTGACAATTTTTTGGATCTAGTGGACTTTCCCAGGGAGACGAAACTCTGCAGGGATATCCAGTATGTGTCTTCGGTAAGTAAATTTTTCATGTCTTCATTGTTTGGTATATAATATACTCTTTGATAAAGAAAAACATCTGTTGACAGATTCCGGCATTACAGAAAGTTATTACCAAATCTTATATATATATATATTTTTTGCATTACAAATGCAATGAGTCTACAAAATGTTCTGATTCACGCATGCACAAATTGAAGCATGTTGCTTGATTGTAATGCATTGCATGAAAATATTTGGTGCTCATTGTTCAGACACACCATTAAGGTCCAGTCAATGATCCATTTCCAGTATTTATACTGTAGCAATGTATGACTGCTTACAGTACTGCTCAAACCAAGCAGCTTCTTCACGTGAAACTTTCTATTGGACAGAATCCTATTACGATTTCACGGAGCAATGGCAAATTTAGAGACTATTTAGATTTATGTGCATTAAGCTGACCCAGAGGTGAATATTTATGTCACACACTCATTCCACGTGCAACATTTGTACTGCTATTCTGACAAATTTCATATAACCCTCATATTTTATGTTAGCTACACATTATCGTATTTATGAATGCGTTATGAAAATAATCAAATATATGTGAATGAAATATTTATACGTTATGCAAGAAGCAAAAGTATGGCATGATACATGAGACATGAAAATAGCTACGATATGTAATAAATGGGTTTTAGCAAGCCCATGTCATAAAAAGGTAGTTGTTTTCAATATTCAGCAGTCACAGCACTGTACATTTAGCATTAGTCTTATCTAACACACAGTTCACTGAGACAAACCACTGGTATTAAAATTAATAAAGTAAAATTGGAATGCCCAGTATGACAGCTTTAGCGAAGTAAATCCCACCTTCTAAATAAAAGAGTTAATCAGTTATTGTTACTGCTTGGTCTTAGCAGTACTTCTTGATGTCAGATGACAGTGTAGCTGCAGCTGCTCTTTGAAAGCTCCAGATACCATAGAAACAACCATCAAATTTTTAATGCTGTCAGAATTTGTGCAGCATTTTCTGCACAGCGCCTGGACCAACCAGAAAGTAAATAAATAAATTAAAAATATCTCATTTGAAATATCATATTGAACTGTGAGTTAAACAAGGAGCCCTATCAAAACGCAAAGTCTAAAGAGCATGGCGCTGGTGCAGTCCAAATTCTACTTTTCATATTTTAACGATGGGAAAACAATCCGTGTGCCCGGGCGCATAGTCAAAATGGGTTGTCCCTATATTTCCCTATAAGTAATGGATGTTTTTGGGCGTAACGCAATAAACCAATCACAGTCTCATCTCCAATTCCCATTAAGAGCAAGTTAAGAGACTCACGCCATGGCAGATCGCTATATACATGACGGAATTTGCTGGTTAAACGACTAGTTAAACGACTAGTTGTGCTGCGCCCAAGTAGTTAGATAGGGCTTAAGTAGTTTTTGAGATTTCCATTTCCATTCTGTATAAATGTCCCCTCATTAATGAATAACTACTCAGGAACAAACGAGTAACATAATACCAGATAAAAAAATTGTAATTAATGGCATAACTTCAAATGCAGTTGTAAATACTATTTTATGCCTCAAGGTGAAATATTAACACAGATTTTATAAATGTAGTTTTAGTTTTTATAAGTATTTAATTGTTACTACTTCATTGAAGAGATACTACTTAACAGCTTGGATATAACACTCATTGAATAAATAGAACAGTGGTTCTCCACTGCAGCTTATTTAACGCACTTGATTTAGATCATCAGGAGAGGTCTTCATGAACTGAACCAAAGACCTTACTTGAACTAATATCTTTTTGCATTTTTTTTTCCCCATTAAGTTCCTCACTTCTTCATTATCTCTACATACTCTTCTAAGATCAGTCCTGTGAGTGTGAGGTATCACTCCATGAGGAAAATGGCACTGGTAGCGTTAGGAAAATGGCTTTTGAATTGGCGAAGATGATTGCTTCTGTTCGTTTCTTTGTGTGAACAGGGGGTTTACTTTCTCTATTTAGAATGCCTGTACTGCGTCAGACCAACAGGATTTTTCCTCCCTGGGTGGCTGTTATTTTAAACACACTGTCACACATCACTGAGAACCTTGCGAAGCCGAAATGTGTCCCATTAACCTTTATAAACACTCACCAATGTAAAAATACATTCCAAATATATTCTGGTTTTCTCTTTCCGTTATGTGTTTTTGTTTTATGGAAGACCATCATCACAACATCTCCAACACAACATGCTTTATGAGAAAAAAAAAAAAAAAAAAAGATTTAAAACAACACGAGGGTCAGTAGTTGACAAATATTTAGGATATTATTATCATATATCATATAATGTACAATAATAAAGCAGCGTATATAACATCGCACTATTGTTTTATTGCTGTGTGGTTGGTAAATATTGGAAGCTGCCATGGCATATTGATACGTTTCAAACTTTTATAATTATGAGGAACTAATTCATCAGAAGTTTTCTGTTCCAAAGGTTCATGGCAAATAATTTGTTTTATGCACCTGCAGCCATTTCAGAACAAATCTATAAAACCATTACCCTCACAACACAAATCACACACCTGCATCAGTTCACATGGTCAAACACATTTGAATAGTTAAAGCTAAATCATGTGGAATGGCAGCTATGTGAAATTTGTATTGAACATATAGAACTGCCTATTGGTCACAGCAGGCTAGGTTACTAAGAACATAAAATCCTTTTTTATCTTGTTAAAGACATTCTTTTTATGAAGAAATATTTGGACTGCTTTTGTCACAATTTATGGTAAACAGTCAGCCTTTTTAATTTCTACACATGCACAATGAAATGAGCTTCAGAAAGAATCCGCCATTGTAGGCCAAACCCTGATTCATCCAAACCCACTCTGTTCTGCCAGACGTCTCGGCAATACCAATCTGGAGTCTAGTAAACAGAGCGGTTTTTACAGTGCATAAGCAATGAACTGACTCTGATTTCTAAATAAAACCACTGGTGACTTTCTGAAATTAACAGCACACGGGATGCGTTTTGATGTTCAAACTCTGTTCTTTTCGCCTAATTCAAAAAGAATAACTAGAGCTCATTTAAAGCTCAACTCAAGCTAATGAGACGGATCTACCCGGTTCTGTCATAAAAATCACAAATACAAAATTCATAGCGCTGGAGAAATTGAGAGGTTTGTCCCAAAGGGTCTCATTCAAGTGTACAGTACATTTCGGTGCCTACTGAACCTGAGTGAATTATTGCTGTTTTTCATTCAGTGGAAACATAAATTATGATCATCTGCTTTTCAGGGGGAAAAAGAACTAAAGAAATAAAAGCTATTAGTTACTTGTAAACTGTGAATATAAGCGGTCATTACTGCAAAATAGACAGCAGTCTGGTAACATCATGAAGGTGTTTATTTTGTGATAATGATGATCTGGCTGTATATATTCCAGCGTGTTACCAAATACATAAATGTTTGTATATTAAATGTTTTTTTGACCAGTAATCATTTTACGTGAGAAGAGACAGTTTAGGTACATTATCAACAGTGATTGACATTAACCTTTTGGCTCACCAGCCACTGTGGCTATTGGTTTTACGATTGGTTTCATTGGCCGCAATCTTCTTATTGGGAAATTACATTTTAACTTAATACTGCATCCAAATATCTCCAAGTCATTTGACCTATTTAAAGGGCGTTTTTCCCTAACTCTATTAATTCATGCATAATCTTTCATAATTTTTTTTTTAGAATTGTTACCCGTTACCAATTACACAAAATCTCATAAAATTTTCAATGGAGTTTTAGTTTGGCATAGGAGATGTTTTAATCAGATTAGTTGTCCGGTCGTGCAAGTAAAATTCAATTCTTTCACTTGCCCCTTCATAAAATTGATTTGCCTCAGACAAGCACTAATGTCGAGCTCTATTACTGTATATAAATTCAACCCGCTACAGTGGCTGGCGGGAGTGACTGTGTTACCCACCACAGCTGAAATCCACCCGCATTTAGCGTTAACGTTAAGTGTCCATATTGTTCATATTCTGTGTACATATTATTCAATGTAATTCCTTTTTTTCCTTTTTCTTTGCATACAATGACAATATTAATATCAAACAGCTTTTACACAAATATTTTGTTAAAGGACAACATCAGGCAAGAAATCATCTGTTCTCTGATGAAAAGAAAGAAAGAAATTATTTTATAATGTAATACAGTTTTCATAGGCACCATAACCTACTGTTTATTTAAGTAATTTGTATTGTTGTATATAATGGTCTGTCTGAGTGCTAAGCCCCTAAAGATGAAATTCTAGATATTTAAATAGTTTCAGAGCTCTGTTTTGTAAATGCCATATAATTGATGCAATTAACATATAACAGAGCACCAGCCTATGTCCAAATCTTTACTTGCCAATGGTGAGAGGCAACAATTGCTTAAGAATTAAGAATTGCTTTCCAAATACTTGCAGTACTCACACACCAAAAAGTGTGAACCAAAGACCATAAAACCTGAACATCGGTGTGGACTTAGTGTACACGCACTCTACAATCATATCCGTGTTTTTATAAATCAAGCGACCTCAAGCTAATTTGCTCTGCTCTTGGTAGATCGCGTCGGTCTTTATTGAAATGATCTGGCGGTATTTGCACACTGCCAGTACATCACAAGCAGAACTTTCCATTCTCATTGTTATTTCTATAGAATTTCCGTTTCATGCTAATTCGCTCTGTTTAGTAAATGCAGCCCGAATCTCTAATAACACGACTCTCATTTACTAGTAAATGACGGAGATCATTTGCATGAGAGTGGCTAATTTAACTTGTTCTCACCGTACATCAAACGTTGATCTTATTGCAGTGAACCACACACCTTCTTTAGTAAATAAGGCAACATGTCTATGAAATATCAGTATAAAAGAGCAGCGGTTGCCCTTGAGTATCTATTTACCCTTTCTAAATGGCAGGACCACTAGCATCTCAGATCCTCCGTGAAACTGGATCATAGATATCACAGGACTAGAATGACCTTTTACTGTCACAACCAGCACGACCCCTGGTTATCTCCAGCATGAGCCTCAGGCATATGAATGTCAGATATCCAATCATAATATCTCACTGCCACCAAAATAAAATAAAATGCTAGTCTCATCCTTTGATACCTTCTGTTGTTAAATCAAGAGTTGAGAGACTTCTTCAAAGAGATTTAAGAGATTTCTACAAATTTGGTAGTTCACTATTGGCTTCACTATATTTTTGTCTTCTGTATACAGGTTAATAATTAATATGAATAATACATGTAGAATTCACTCTAAAGTGGAGGTCACGGTCACTATTATTGAGTCAAGTTTTATCAAATTCTTCAGAAGGACTTGCTAATTATTTGGAACAGTATTTTAAAGTATGTAACATGATAATTCTCTAGTAATCACTAAATTCATTGTGAGTTTTTGAGGGTTTTTGTAAAGTGTATTATTTACAGACAAGGTGCGACTAGAATATAACTAGGGTTATTGTAACTGGCTCTGCAGCTGTGGAGTAGCTATCGCTAAACAGTGATAAATGCTAGACAATACTCGGCAGTGATCGATGGGAAATCCTGCGCCTAAATAGTGTGTGTCTGATTGGAAGCAGCTGCGTGATCAGGTGAGCGTGTGATAAGTGGAATCAGGTGTGTGTATGTCATCAGTGCAATGGGTGATGGGAAGTGAAGTCCAAAGTCAAATACAATCGTGGTGTGGTGCAAGAGTCAGTGTGTAGAGGAGGTTACATCTGATGGTGAGTGAGTGGAGGTTCGTGGACCAGAATTATGACAAATGTGTTTCATTGACTGTAATAATTTCACCAAAAATAACAACGCATCTGACTTTATATTCCAGTTTCCATGACTTATGTAAAAACGACGAGGCAATGGTTTAATTATGGTTTTCATTTAATTATGGTTTCATTTTAACGCCATTAAAAAAGATAATGTAATATAAAATAAACAATTCGCATTATTACAAATGCCTGCAAAAGGTACCAAAGCAAGGGTAATGGCTATTGGTAATGTTTTTTTAATATTGACCAGACATTTAATTAAATATATACTTAATTAAAAAAAATATAATAATTGACCACCTTTTTTTGCAATAGAAATGCCACAGCCTATTTATTTCTTTAACAAAAACATGAACATCACAACCCTTACCAAAATTAACCATTATTTTATCGTAGCAAAACTGCTTAATTTTATTGATTTCTGCATGCTTGAGAACGGTCTAGAACTACAATTGTAATTTATAGATAATAAAATTGAATTACAATTTATTTATTTACTTTATTTTATTAAAGTTCTGTTCTCCAAGAAGGATTCTCACCTCTGCTCTGACTGCCTTCGCTCCCTCTGCTTCCTCTCCAGTGACTTCCTGTTTGGTGGCCATATAAACAGGGCCATGCCAAATTGAAAGTATTGTTTTGCTGCTGTGGACTCTACCAAGCATTTACTGTTTATATCGTGTTTTCATGTTGATTGCCATCGCCATAGCTTTGCCTTGTTTTCATTGTCTTTTTTCAGTTGTTACTTTGGATTGCCATCTTGGATTTTGATCCTGGACTATTGCCTGTTGTTTTGTGAATGTGACCACGTTGTGTTTTCATTAAGTCTGAGTTACAGTAATATTTCAGTTACTGCTAGTGGGTTACCATGATCTTCACCTTACAATTAATTATACATTATGCATATTTCACATTGATAATAAACCTTTATTCAGTAGTTCTTAGTAGCTATCCAGAAAACCTAAAACGAAATAGTTATTGATTAGTTAACAGTGAACATGTACTTCTGATTGAATGCAAGTCTGCACACATTTCACAGTTTGTCATAGTTTTCTGCTTGTTTACTCATGCAAATTGTTAAAAATTGTATGATTGTGGAATTTATTTAATTAATGATACAATTCACAATCACCAAAGCAATTTATCTTTGCTTAGTAACAAACAGTCCTTCTGTATATCAGCCAGATTTGAATTACTTTGAGACACAATTTTTTCACAATTCTCTCGTTCTTAACCACGTCGGTGAAGTTCATATTCCAGTAACTGACGGTCAGGTGTAGATGAATCTCATCAGTTAGATCTTCCTTTTTCAGCGGACTGGAGGTAAGCCATCATTGTGAAGTTCAAATGAATAGGTGTTAGAAAAGCTCCTCTCACATTCACGGCTGAGTTATTTCGAGAGAAAGTGATAACACGGCTGTTACTTTTTAATGCTGCTGACGTTAGTGTTGTTCTGATATGATGCAAATTGCCATGAACAAATTCATGAGAAGGTGGCAGCTTGTTCCTCTGTGAACTCCATGTAATCTAAATTGACCATGTTCTGCATGATTTTCAATGAAAGAATGAATACATGAACAAATGCACGAGTAAATAACTGAGTCAAACATCATTAATATAAAGCAAGTTGTTTACTGCACAAGTAGAATAGCAAATTGGAGTAAATAAATTTTGTTTCTGTTGCCAGGACAATGTGGATCTGGTGGGTGATTTGATGTTTTCTCTATGCTACCTACCTACTGCTGGACGACTGACCATCACTATGATCAAAGCACGAAATCTGAAGGCCATGGATATCACTGGAGCTTCAGGTATGAACATATTCAGAGTTCATTAATATGCCTGTATTTACACATTCTGATTTTTTTTCTCCATAACAGAATGGCTTTAGAGGATTTTCAACTCGCATGTATGTAAAAGGGTTATAAATAAAGATTTAATCGTGTGAGGAAAAAATATTTTACCACCCCACAGTGCAATACATGAAAAACTCGAAAAACCTCACATTTGAATTCATGCATAAATATATTTATTAACTGATTCCCTTTATAGTAATATAACATGGTCAGAGCTGTAGCTTTGGCTGTATTTCCAGACATTAAAAATAAGGTTCAAAAGGGATTGCAGATAAAAGGTTATGATGTTAAATGTAAATTAAGATATATTATTTTAATATTCTTACTATGATAACGTTGCATATTTTTCTATCCACTTGGGCTCATTTTCTAGATCCTTATGTGAAAGTTTCTCTGATGTGTGATGGACGGAGACTGAAAAAAAGAAAAACCTCCACCAAGAGGAACACATTAAACCCAGTGTACAATGAGGCCATAGTGTTTGATGTCCCTCCAGAGAACATTGACCAAATCAGCCTTCTCGTAGCTGTTATGGATTATGACCGGTGAGAGTCTCACAAATGTTGTATGTGTCTTTTCTGCCCATTATAGACACATGCCATGAGAGTATCAACTGAAGTTAGACGATTGATTTTTCTTTTGTGCTTTCCTTCCGGTTTTTAAGCAAGGTTTAAGTTGCAAAAGTTGCATTTTGTGCTTTCTCGCGTAATTCTGTTTACATTCATTTGTTTCAATCATCTGTAAGTGTAGCATTGTTTTGGTTGTTTAATACTGGGATGTTAAAAATGGACATGGACAATTTACTTTATTCTTGTGGACTTTAAATCCATACTTCATTGTACTTTCATTATTGTGAACATGCTGTTTGTTTGGTAATTTTAATCAAACATTATACACTCAAACGCACACACATTTCTTGATTTCTTGTAGAAGGGGCTGTGGAGATACATAATGCAGTTCTGTAAAAGGTATACGATTGCAAAAAGGTAGCCTTATGAAGTAAACAGTATTTTTTTCTGTCTCTTTAACACAGTGTAGGTCACAATGAGGTCATTGGCGTGTGCAGAGTAGGAAATGATGCTGAGGGTTTGGGCAGAGAACACTGGAATGAAATGTTGACGTATCCACGCAAACCCATCGCACATTGGCACCCTCTCATCGAGGTAAGACTGCATGGACTTTCTCATTTAAACGTTAATTCAGGTCAAATTTAGTACTTGCTCATGGGCAGCAGGCCTAACACAACAGGCATACAACTTGCTGTCACAAATGTACATTTTAAAAACAGTTTTTTTGTTTGATATTCTGTTTGAATCCATCTCGTTTTGTGTCAGTAAGGCAGTAGATTTAGAGAGCCCTAGGATGTATGGATGCCCTATTTCACTGGCTATATGAAGTTCATGAAAAGACTCTTGTTTCAGCAATTATTTAAGCATTACTTGACTGAATGTGGAATCTGAAGAACATACTGTTGGTAACATACTGCTAACAGCTGGTCTTGCCAATTAAAACAAAATCAATTTGAGACTTCAATGCTTTTGTCATTACCCACAACATAATTCACAAACTCAGGTAATTTCTGGCAAAACTGCTCTCCTGTTGGTCTTATAAATGCTTAGGGGGTAAAATGTGAGCCACTATTTGAACAAAAGGATGAGGTCTTTCAGAGAGCAGAAGAGTACTATTGACATTAATGCAGCCAAGACTCCAGATTTACTGAGGAAAATGAAGTGTAACAAACAATCAATCACTTTTTGTATATAGCGCTTTTAACAACACAGGTTGTATCAAAGCACTGAAGAGTATCAAATAGGAGAACAGAGCGATAGGGATGCATAATGACGAGTTTGAACAATTTGTTATTAAATGCAAAGACAGTCTCTGTAATCAAATTGAAAATATTCACTAGAAATTGCCTCAAGTAAGCAAGTCAGGGGCGACAGCAAGGAACCAAAACCCCATCCATACAGAATTAAGAAAAAAAAAATTGGGATAAACCAGGCTAAGTTGGGGCCAGTTGTTCCCTGGCTGGACGACCAGCACTTAATTTCCAATTCAGTTTTAAACGCAGCTATGTCCGATTGTGTAAAGAACTTATAGTGTGTGTGTGTGTGTGTGCGCATCTAGTTCCATTGATCTGTACACGGGGCTAATCTGTGTGTTCTGGTCTCTGATAAACGTCATCTCTGGATGCTGATCCACCATCTGATCTGGATACAAAGTGAGAAACAAAATAAGAAAGAAACAAACTAATATTATTGTAGATGCCATTCTTTTTTGTGATGTAACGAGTACATGGTGTTTTATGAGAAGCGTTTCTGGTTCCAGCTGATTTAATTAATGCAACCTAGCAATCCTTTAACCGATTTGAATAATAGAAACGTATCAGTTTGTTATGTGTAGACTAGGTTAAAAAGATGTGTCTTTAACAATGCATTGCATTGAAAAAAATGAATGACTGAAAAGAATGCATGTTTTACGGCCGGTAAGAATTCAAATATCCAGTGAGTGTTGCTAAAGATTTATGCTTGTTGGAAAGATCCCTTATACCAAACCCAAGCCTGAACCTACCCAATAGTGTTAACAAATGCAAAATGCAGCCATGCTTTTTTAACTTCCTTGATGATTTCATTGAACCGTAGTTTCACAGGGTTTAAGTCATAACATTTTGCAACTAATTGTGTAAATTAAAAAATGTATCCATTATTATTCAAAAATTGGAAACTGCATCAATTCGTATGCATTTTTTTTTCCAGTTATGCAGAAATGTATGAAGAGGCATGTATTTCCAATGAGCCTACGTTGTTCATAACCCTGCTTGTTAACAGCAGGTTTCTTTACTAATGGTACATTATCAGTTGTAGGTTAAACCTTCCTTATTAATTACATGAATATATCTTCAGAGTTTCTTATATGCAGAAAATGTACTGGGGATATCAAGCTTTAAACACTTTTTTTCTGAAATATTGTTAATCTTTTATCACTCAGAAATGGATGTTCTGATAAACATTTGCATTCTCCACACCATGAAGCTGTTTAAGAGGCCCAAAGAGGAAGAAAACATCTCCCAACTTTCCACCTTTTTTACCAACCTGTCCTCCAACCAATACGACCATAGGTAGTTGTCCAGATCCTTGAAATACGAACCATCAGAGCTCATGCTACAATTGCTCCTCTATCAGCAACAAAACAGTGTTATAATTGAAGTGCATTAGGTGTGATTGTTCGTGTAATTTACACCTAGTAAAATATGTATGAATTACCATGAGATCGGTGTAAAAAGTTCACACATTGCATTTAAATAGACACACATTTTGATTGGTAATGACAGTCATTTCATGGTGACAAATGCAACAAGACACTGTCATTATTTTTATGCCTGCTAGAAGGTTTGTAACTTAAAAACATAAAAATAGATCATAATAAGGTGCTTGCATAAATTACCTATTGAGGGTTTTTCTTTTGGAAGACCCGTTTTTTTACACACTTAGGCTTCAGTCTTTCCCCAGTAAAGTCAGCTTTGGACCAGTTCTCCTCTCTCCACACAACATGCTCATCAGCAAAGGTGAGCTTAGCCGATTCTTTCTGTTTGTGAAACTATGATTCGCCAAAACAGCTCAAATGCTCATACGGAAGTTAAAACAGAACACCTACATTAACAAATGCTTTTTTATAGCACTTTTTGCATTTGTTAACACTATCGGGTATGTTTGGGGTTGAGGTTGGTGTAGGATATATTTCTAAAACAATAGAGCATTAACCTTAGCAACACATCACGGATAGACAATGTGAATTCTGACATTCGCAATATGTACCTCAGGCAGCATAAAGACGGCAGCAATATGGGTCTGTACCAATGTAATAAAAAGTGCCACAGTCACGTGTTTTAATGTGTGTTTTAACACCACTTTCTGGACTTATCACTGCTGAAACATGCAGTAAAGTACATATTTGTGGTGTAGCAGGAATGCATGCATTTTCATAAGCCTGGGTTGGATGATTCTCCATTGAGTGTCTTGAATGAGTTGGTGTCGTTGTAAAGCTGCAGTATTCTACAAATCACAAATTTGGAATGACCAATGGCTAAAAAGGTCATCTCTTTGGCCTTCATTTAATCACCTTAGAGCACCCTGCTATTTTGCAATATCAGTGAAAATTAGAGGATTGCTGCCAGTTAAATAATGTTGGTGATATAATTAAGGAAATTAGAACCAGATTAACACCAGTAAATTTGGTGTCTGTAAGTTTTCTCTAATTTTTAATTTATTTAATTTGTATTTTTATTGTGCTTCAGAATACAATGTATTCATGAAACATGCTTAAAGAACGGCCCTTCTACTCCTGAAAGGATAAGAGAGAAAAATAAGGTGAAATTAGAAGCATATGTCTCATTTATTTATGGGTTTTGAATTTGACTACAAAAATATATATTAAGAAACACATCAACCATCGAGCCAACACACACACACACACACACACACACACAAGACATAGCTAGGATGCGCTGGTCTTTTGAAGCAGTCTGATCTACTGTCAAGGTCACTGTCGTCCTGCACAGGGAAAATAACATGTTCAAATAATAAAAGCCACTCTTCATCTGCTACTCTGTTCTTCTGACAAATAATTCAGGTTTACATAGGGGAAAAAAAAAGAATCAAGCACAATGAAACATTACTGACCTAAAATAATTTTCTGAAATGCTCTGAAGACTCACTGTCTAGAGACTTTATTTAAGGCAAAAATCCACTGTATATATAGCTCTGTCATTTGTGGCACTGCAGGGAGCAAGAACAAATAATTTCTCTCACAGCAGATGGTTTTGAAGGCTGAGGTGAAGAGTACTGTGAGATCCTGTTTTTGTTTAGCTTTTGTCTATTAAAAGGCCAACTTATTTTTAACTCTAAAAAAATCCCCTCTCCACTCTCTCATTACAAATCTCAGCGCAATATAAGTAATTAAAAAGACCATAAATTTAAATATCAAGTTGTTATAAATTAGCATCATTTAATTCTAAAATTATTTCAGAATTAATAAAAATGTATATAACATTACATTTAATGTCAAAATATTCCTGTATTTATAGATTTTTTTTTTTGCTTGACCTATAAACCTCGCATTGAATGTACGTGTCCAATTCAATAATGTCAAAGCAATGCAAGCGTGGCTAATGACGTTTTGAGTGCACTAAGATAAATCTTTGTTCTCCTGCACTCTCTGCAGTATCACAGTACTGGAGGGGGAAGTCAGGAGGTTCCTGTAATTCCCTGAAGGCCCCTCCTTCACCATAGCCTGAGGTCCAAGGTCTCATCTTTAGAGCAACAATAGAAGAGAATCCATGCACAAGATGTTCTGTCCTGGGATCCAGAGGCCCAAGATCAGAGAGCTCCAGTTGGCTGTTCCTGACACCTGAGGGAATGGCATGCCATTTTCTTCTACCTGTGCACCTGGAAAGCCCTTCCACTGCATGGGAATACTTGATTGTTTCAGCTGCATGTTGAGTGGTCACATACTGTATGGTTATTTTGTGCTACTCATGGTGAATTGGAAAAGAAAATTTAGTGGAAAAAGTGGAAAAGAGTATTTTTACGTTGTTCGAGTTTCGATTCCAAGTAAATGTTTTCTGAATCAGTCTCGGTATGTATTTTTCAATGGAGTGTCAGTGCGTCACTCAATGCTCTTAAGGATAGAATGTCAATTTCCCTTTTTCATTTATACCCCTCCCACAGCGCATGAGTGTGTTTCGGTGTGGTAAAGTTCAAGATGTTCTCCGTTTCTTGTTTGAAATGCTCTGTGGATTTTGTCATAAAGCGTCATGGTGGTGAATCGTTTACAGACTTTGCAAGTAAAATGTTATTTCTCATGTTATTAAACATCTATTTCTTACAAAACCAATCTGGATTTTAATTATTGAAATCACTGCACAGTATAGGGTTGTGATGATTCCCCATCTTTAGATTTAGTTTTAAAAAACTACATGGATTAGCCATTTTAAGTGTTTTTCTTGTAATCCCTGACCAACCTAAAGAAAAGGATGTTAATTACCATATTAAATAAATTTTAATGAAACATTTCCTTGTAAGATTTGCTCTACGTATATATATATATATATATATATATATATATATATATATATATATATATATATATATATATATTATATATATTTTTATTTCTTACATTAGATTTTTTTTCTAGAATTCAAAGACATAAACCTTGTACAATATGTCAGTTTAGGAATATCAATATTGTCATAAAAGGCACAATTGAACCACAAAAAAAAGAACAAGCTGTTTTCCCTGCGATGCCTCCAGAGACTACTGAAACCAGTTAATTTTCCTCTATCGAGTCTGACAGAAATTCTTTGCCTTCATACAGCTCAAAACAAGCGTGCTCATTATAACCAAAGCAACAGACATGTTGGAAGTGCTGTGTTAAGTGTCACAGAGATGGTGCAACTCATGTCAGATGGCTCTGATTCATGGAGATTGATTTAGGCATTCATTGATCTGTTTGCTTTGTCTCCAATCACACTCCGTTTGTTCCTGTCAGAGTCCCGAGGACTTGCTTTCATCAGATACATCTGTTTCCTTTAGATAGAGAGCAGCTTTGGAGAATCCTTTGTCACAAAAATAACAGGATTGAGCAAAACCTCTGCTTCAGCACCTTATCTTATCTCATATGCTGCATTATATTCAAAGTTGGAGGTTTTCTTATTTGATATCTCTGGATTTCAATAACTTGTTTTCCAAAAAAAAGGGTAGTGTTAGCTTTTATTTTATAGGTGTGTTATTATCAGCAAAAATTACACTCTGCTAGAAAACTGTACACTGCAAGAAAATAAATAATAATAATAAAATAAATAATAAATAAATAAATAAATGTCAGGCAGTTTACGCACTTAAATAACATTTACTAGTTGAAAGCCTGTCTACATGTAGTGTTATATTGTACTTTGAATTAAACAGAATCATATCATTACTGAACATTAATAATGAAAACAATTGAACCATACAGCCCCATTAATCACAGACTGTTTTATTAGGACTGTATTACATTTACAGAAAGTCCATATTACTTGTAGCAGATTATAATTATTATTATTAAATTATTCTTTTGGAGTTTTAAAATTTCTACATTTATTTAGAGCACCTGGTTAAGTGATATTTTGATGTGTGCATACTAAATCGAATAGACGTTTATTCAGATTTCTCACCATTTTTTTCTTGTATAATGTATTATATATATATGCATTTCAAAACCATTCTTTAAAGAACTTTATACACAGACATCCCGATACATTTTAACAAACCATCATTGGCACTTATATTTTCATGCATACATACATGTGATAAAGAATCTTTTTTATTTACCAATGTGTAATAGCGTAGGCAGCGTTACAATTAACATTTACTATGAATAACATAATAAGAACACACTTTCATGTGCCCGATTTAGTCACCAGTATGAAATTTACCGTGATCTGTACTAAATAACTAGACCAGAACTAGACCAGTGGAATCAAAAATGTAACTCAGCTTAAATGTCAAATAGATTT